>NC_134485.1:157707088-158007088 GCF_040206685.1 Ascaphus truei
TTAGTCCTTGTTACATGTGTGTGTGTGTGTAAATGTCGGATCTAGAATTAAAAGCCAGGTGTGAATGACTAGTTTCCTGAACCCCTTAACTAGTGTCTGGATGCCCCCGCTTCACAATATCTAAAGCAGCAATCCCACCTTGGATCTTACCTGATCCGCATTCCCTCAATGTCCAGGTACGCTCATTCCTGCAATGTTATACATTGGAGGGGATGTGTTCCCTACCTGTCTTCTGGGTTAGGGGGGGTTCTGATGTCTTCCGTGTGAAGCTTGAGCCAGATCTGGAAGAAAGCAGTATAGGGTAGTTAAGATTTCGGTGTAGTATAGGGCAGTTAAGATATATAGGGTAAATAAGAGATCCAGATCCAGAGTGTGAGTGACAGAGAGAGAGTGTGGGGGAGAGAGAGAGAGTGTAGGGGAGAGAGAGAAAGTGTAGGGGAGAGAGAGTGTGTAGGGGAGAGAGAGAGAGTGTGGGGGAGAGAGAGAGTGTGGGGGAGAGAGAGAGAGAGAGAGAGAGAGAGAGAGAGTGGGGGAGAGAGAGAGTGGGGAGAGAGAGAGTGTGGGGAGAGAGAGAGAGTGTGCGGGAGAGAGAGAGAGAGTGTGGGGGAGAGAGAGAGTGTGGGGGAGAGAGAGTGTGGGGGAGAGAGAGAGTGTGCGGTAGAGAGAGAGTGTGGGAGAGAGAGAGAGTGTGGGGAGAGAGAGAGTGTGGGGAGAGAGAGAGTGGGGGAGAGAGAAAGTGGGAGAGAGAGAGAGAGAGAGAGTGTGGGGGAGAGAGAGGGAGTGTGGGGGAGAGGGAGATAGAGTGTGGGGGAGAGAGAGAGTGTGGGGGAGAGAGAGAGTGTGGGGGAGAGAGAGTGTGGGGGAGAGAGAGAGTGTAGGGAAGAGAGAGAGTGTAGGGGAGAGAGAGAGTGTAGGGAGAGAGAGAGTGTGGGGGGGAGAGAGAGAGTGTGGAGGAGAGAGAGAGTGTGGGGGAGAGAGAGAGTGTGGGGGAGAGAGAGAGAGTGGAGAGAGAGAGTGGAGAGAGAGAGAGTGGGGAGATAGAGAGTGTGGGGGGAGATAGAGAGAGAGAGAGTGTGGGGGGAGAGAGAGTGTGGGGGAGAGAGAGAGTGTGGGGAGAGAGAGAGTGTGGGGGAGAGAGAGAGTGTGCGGTAGAGAGAGAGTGTGGGAGAGAGAGAGTGTGGGGAGAGAGAGAGTGTGGGGAGAGAGAGAGTGGGGGAGAGAGAAAGTGGGAGAGAGAGAGAGAGAGTGTGGGGGAGAGAGAGGGAGTGTGGGGGAGAGGGAGATAGAGTGTGGGGGAGAGAGAGAGTGTGGGGGAGAGAGAGAGTGTGGGGGAGAGAGAGTGTGGGGGAGAGAGAGAGTGTAGGGAAGAGAGAGAGTGTAGGGGAGAGAGAGAGTGTAGGGGAGAGAGAGAGTGTGGGGGGGAGAGAGAGAGTGTGGAGGAGAGAGAGAGTGTGGGGGAAGAGAGAGAGTGTGGGGGAGAGAGAGAGAGTGGAGAGAGAGAGTGGAGAGAGAGAGAGTGGGGAGAGAGAGAGTGTGGGGGGAGATAGAGAGAGAGAGAGTGTGGGGGGAGAGAGAGTGTGGGGGAGAGAGAGAGTGTGGGGAGAGAGAGAGTGTGGGGGAGAGAGAGTGTGGGGGAGAGAGAGTGTGGGGAGAGAGAGAGTGTGGGGGAGAGAGGGAGAGTGAGTGTGGGGGAGAGAGAGAGTGTGGGGGAGAGAGAGAGTGTGGGGGAGAGAGAGAGAGAGTGTGGGGGAGAGAGAGAGAGTGTGTGGGGGAGAGAAAGAGAGTGTGGGGGAGAGAGAGAGTGTGGGGGGGAGAGAAAGAGAGTGTGGGGGAGAGAGAGAGTGTGGGGAGAGAGAGAGTGTGGGGGGAGAGAGAGAGTGTGCGGGGAGAGAGAGAGTGTGGGGGGAGAGAAAGAGTGTGGGGGAGAGAGAGAGTGTGGGGGAGAGAGAGTGTGGGGGAGAGGGAGAGAGAGTGTGGGGGAGAGAGGGAGAGAGAGTGTGGGGAGAGAGGGAGAGAGAATGTGGGGGAGAGAGAGAGAGTGTGGGGGGATAGAGAGAGTTTGGGGGAGAGAGAGAGAGTGTGGGGGAGAGAGAGGGTGTGGGGGAGAGAGAGAGAGTGTGGGGGAGAGAGGGAGAGAGAGAGTCTGGGAGAGAGAGTGTGTGGGGGGAGAGAGAGTGTGTGGGGGAGAGAAAGAGAGTGTGGGGGGAGAGAGAGAGTGTGGGGGGAGAGAGAGAGTGTGGGGGGAGAGAGAGAGTGTGGGGGAGAGAGAGAGTGTGGGGGAGAGAGAGTGTGGGGGAGAGAGAGTGTGGGTAGAGGGAGAGAGAGTGTGGGGGAGAGAGAGAGTGTGAGGGGAGAGAGAGAGAGTGTGTGGGGGAGAGAGAGAGAGAGTGTGGGGAGAGAGAGAGAGAGTGTGGGGGAGAGAGAGAGTGTGTGGGGGAGAGAAGAGAGTGTGGGGGAGAGAGTGAGTGTGGGGGAGAGAGAGAGAGTGTGGGGGTAGAGAGAGAGAGTGGGGAAGAGAGTGTGGAGGGAGAGAGAGAGTGTGGGGGAGAGAGAGAGAGTGTGGGGGAGAGAGAGAGTGTGGGGGAGAGAGAGAGAGTGTGGGGGAGAGAGAGTGTGGGGGAGAGAGAGTGTGGGGTAGAGGGATAGAGAGTGTGGGGAGAGAGAGAGTGTGGGGGAGAGAGAGTGTGGGGGAGAGAGAGTGTGGGGGTAGAGGGAGAGAGAGTGTGGGGGAGAGAGAGAGTGTGGGGGGAGAGAGAGAGAGTGTGTGGGGGAGAGAGTGAGAGAGTGTGGGGGGAGAGAGTGAGAGTGTGTGGGGGGAGAGAGAGAGTGTGTGTGGGGAGAGAAAGAGAGTGTGGGGGAGAGAGAGAGTGTGGGGGGAGAGAGAGAGTGTGTGGGGGGAGAGAGAGAGAGTGGGGGGAGAGAGTGTGGGGGGAGAGAGAGAGTGTAGGGGAGAGAGAGAGTGTAGGGGAGAGAAAGAGTGTGGGGGAGAGAGAGAGAGTGTGGAGGAGAGAGAGAGAGTGTGGGGGAGAGAGAGAGAGTGGAGAGAGAGAGTGGAGAGAGAGAGAGTGGGGAGAGAGAGAGTGTGGGGAGAGAGAGAGAGAGAGAGAGAGAGAGAGAGTGTGGGGGGAGAGAGAGAGAGAGTGTGGGGGAGAGAGAGAGTGTGGGGGGAGAGAGAGAGTGTGGGGGAGAGAGAGTGTGGGGGAGAGAGAGTGTGGGGGGAGAGAGAGAGAGTGTGGGGGAGAGAGGGAGAGCGAGTGTGGGGGAGAGAGAGAGTGTGGGGGAGAGAGAGAGAGTGTGGGGGAGAGAGAGAGAGTGTGGGGGGGAGAGAGAGAGTGTGGGGGGAGAGAGAGAGAGTGTGGGGGAGAGAGAGAGAGAGTGGGGGGAGAGAGAGTGTGGGGGAGAGAGAGAGAGTGTGGGGGAGAGAGAGAGTGTGGGGGAGAGTGAGAGTGTGGGGGAGAGAGAGAGAGTGTGTGGGGGAGAGAAGAGAGTGTGGGGGAGAGAGAGAGTGTGGGGGGGGAGAGAAGAGAGTGTGGGGAGAGAGAGAGTGTGGGGGGAGAGAGAGTGTGGGGGGAGAGAGAGTGTGTGGGGGGAGAGAGAGAGTGTGGGGGGGAGAGAGAGTGTGTGGGGGAGAGAGAGAGTGTGGGGGAGAGAGAGTGTGGGGGAGAGGGAGAGAGAGTGTGGGGGGAGAGAGGGAGAGAGAGTGTGGGGGAGAGAGGGAGAGAGAATGTGGGGGAGAGAGAGAGAGTGTGGGGGGATAGAGAGAGTTTGGGGGAGAGAGAGAGAGTGTGGGGGAGAGAGAGGGTGTGGGGGAGAGAGAGAGTGTGGGGGGAGAGGGAGAGAGAGGTGTGGGGGAGAGAGAGTGTGTGGGGGGGAGAGAGAGTGTTTGGGGGAGAGAAGAGAGTGTGGGGGGAGAGAGAGAGTGTGGGGGGAGAGAGAGAGTGTGGGGGAGAGAGAGAGTGTGGGGGAGAGAGAGTGTGGGGTAGAGGGAGAGAGAGTGTGGGGGAGAGAGAGAGTGTGGGGGGAGAGAGAGTGTGTGGGGGAGAGAGAGAGAGAGTGTGGGGGAGAGAGAGAGAGTGTGGGGGAGAGAGAGTGTGGGGGAGAGAGAGTGTGGGGGAGAGAGAGAGTGTGCGGTAGAGAGAGAGTGTGGGAGAGAGAGAGTGTGGGGAGAGAGAGAGTGGGGGAGAGAGAAGTGGGAGAGAGAGAGAGTGTGGGGGAGAGAGAGGGAGTGTGGGGGAGAGGGAGATAGAGTGTGGGGGAGAGAGAAAGTGGAGAGAGAGAGTGTGGGGAGAGAGAGAGTGGGGGGAGAGAGAAAGTGGGAGAGAGAGAGAGAGAGAGTGTGGGGGAGAGAGAGGGAGTGTGAGGGAGAGGGAGATAGAGTGTGGGGGAGAGAGAGAGTGTGGGGGAGAGAGAGAGTGTGGGGGAGAGAGAGTGTGGGGGAGAGAGAGAGTGTAGGGAAGAGAGAGAGTGTAGGGGAGAGAGAGAGTGTAGGGGAGAGAGAGAGTGTGGGGGGAGAGAGAGAGTGTGGAGGAGAGAGAGAGTGTGGGGGAGAGAGAGAGTGTGGGGGAGAGAGAGAGAGTGGGGAGAGAGAGAGGGAGGTGGAGAGAGAGAGTGGGGAGAGAGAGAGTGTGGGGGGAGATAGAGAGAGAGAGAGTGTGGGGGGAGAGAGAGTGTGGGGGAGAGAGAGAGTGTGGGGAGAGAGAGAGTGTGGGGGAGAGAGAGTGTGGGGGAGAGAGAGTGTGGGGGGAGAGAGAGAGTGTGGGGGAGAGAGGGAGAGTGAGTGTGGGGGAGAGAGAGAGTGTGGGGGAGAGAGAGAGTGTGGGGGAGAGAGAGAGAGAGAGTGTGGGGGAGAGAGAGAGAGAGTGTGTGGGGGAGAGAAAGAGGGTGTGGGGGAGAGAGAGAGTGTGGGGGGGAGAGAAAGAGAGTGTGGGGAGGAGAGAGAGTGTGGGGAGAGAGAGAGAGTGTGGGGGGAGAGAGAGAGTGTGGGGGGAGAGAGAGAGTGTGGGGGGAGAGAGAGAGTGTGGGGGAGAGAGAGAGTGTGGGGGAGAGAGAGTGTGGGGGAGAGGGAGAGAGAGTGTGGGGGAGAGAGGGAGAGAGAGTGTGGGGGAGAGAGGGAGAGAGAATGTGGGGGAGAGAGAGAGAGTGTGGGGGGGATAGAGAGAGTTTGGGGGAGAGAGAGAGAGTGTGGGGGAGAGAGAGGGTGTGGGGGAGAGAGAGAGAGTGTGGGGGAGAGAGGGAGTGTGGGGGAGAGAGAGAGAGTGGAGAGAGAGAGTGGAGAGAGAGAGTGGGGAGAGAGAGAGTGTGGGGGGAGATAGAGAGAGAGAGAGTGTGGGGGGAGAGAGAGTGTGGGGGAGAGAGAGTGTGGGGAGAGAGGGAGAGAGAGTGTGGGGGAGAGAGGGAGAGAGAATGTGGGGGAGAGAGAGAGAGTGTGGGGGGGATAGAGAGAGTTTGGGGGAGAGAGAGAGAGTGTGGGGGGAGAGAGAGGGTGTGGGGGAGAGAGAGAGAGTGTGGGGGAGAGAGGGAGAGAGAGAGTCTGGGGAGAGAGAGTGTGTGGGGGGGAGAGAGAGTGTGTGGGGGAGAGAAAGAGAGTGTGGGGGGAGAGAGAGAGTGTGGGGGGAGAGAGAGAGTGTGGGGGGAGAGAGAGAGTGTGGGGGAGAGAGAGAGTGTGGGGGAGAGAGAGTGTGGGGGAGAGAGAGTGTGGGGGTAGAGGGAGAGAGAGTGTGGGGGAGAGAGAGAGTGTGAGGGGAGAGAGAGAGAGTGTGTGGGGGAGAGAGAGAGAGAGTGTGGGGGAGAGAGAGAGAGAGTGTGGGGGAGAGAGAGAGAGTGTGTGGGGGAGAGAAAGAGAGTGTGGGGGAGAGAGAGAGTGTGGGGGAGAGAGAGAGAGTGTGGGGGTAGAGAGAGAGAGTGGGGAAGAGAGTGTGGAGGGAGAGAGAGAGTGTGGGGGAGAGAGAGAGAGAGTGTGGGGGAGAGAGAGAGTGTGGGGGAGAGAGAGAGAGTGTGGGGGAGAGAGAGTGTGGGGGAGAGAGAGTGTGGGGTAGAGGGATAGAGAGTGTGGGGGAGAGAGAGAGTGTGGGGGAGAGAGAGTGTGGGGGAGAGAGAGTGTGGGGTAGAGGGAGAGAGAGTGTGGGGGGAGAGAGAGAGTGTGGGGGGAGAGAGAGAGAGTGTGTGGGGGAGAGAGAGAGAGAGTGTGGGGGATAGAGAGAGAGAGTGTGGGGGAGAGAGAGAGAGTGTGTGGGGGAGAGAAAGAGAGTGTGGGGGAGAGAGAGAGTGTGGGGGGAGAGAGAGAGTGTGTGGGGGGAGAGAGAGAGAGTGGGGGGAGAGAGTGTGGGGGGGAGAGAGAGAGTGTAGGGGAGAGAGAGAGTGTAGGGGAGAGAAAGAGTGTGGGGGAGAGAGAGAGAGTGTGGAGGAGAGAGAGAGAGTGTGGGGGAGAGAGAGAGAGTGGAGAGAGAGAGTGGAGAGAGAGAGAGTGGGGAGAGAGAGAGTGTGGGGAGAGAGAGAGAGAGAGAGAGAGAGAGAGAGTGTGGGGGGAGAGAGAGAGAGAGTGTGGGGGAGAGAGAGAGTGTGGGGGAGAGAGAGAGTGTGGGGGAGAGAGAGTGTGGGGGATAGAGAGTGTGGGGGAGAGAGAGAGAGTGTGGGGGAGAGAGGGAGAGCGAGTGTGGGGGAGAGAGAGAGTGTGGGGGAGAGAGAGAGAGTGTGGGGGAGAGAGAGAGAGTGTGGGGGGAGAGAGAGAGAGTGTGGGGGAGAGAGAGAGAGTGTGGGGGAGAGAGAGAGAGAGTGGGGGAGAGAGAGTGTGGGGGGGAGAGAGAGAGAGTGTGGGGGAGAGAGAGAGTGTGGGGGAGAGAGAGAGTGTGGGGGAGAGAGAGAGAGAGTGTGTGGGGGAGAGAAGAGAGTGTGGGGGAGAGAGAGAGTGTGGGGGGGAGAGAAGAGAGTGTGGGGAGAGAGAGAGTGTGGGGAGAGAGAGAGTGTGGGGGGAGAGAGAGAGTGTGGGGGGGAGAGAGAGAGTGTGGGGGGAGAGAGAGTGTGTGGGGGAGAGAGAGAGTGTGGGGGAGAGAGAGTGTGGGGGAGAGGGAGAGAGAGTGTGGGGGAGAGAGGGAGAGAGAGTGTGGGGGAGAGAGGGAGAGAGAATGTGGGGGAGAGAGAGAGTGTGGGGGGGATAGAGAGAGTTTGGGGGAGAGAGAGAGAGTGTGGGGGAGAGAGAGGGTGTGGGGGAGAGAGAGAGTGTGGGGGAGAGAGGGAGAGAGAGAGTGTGGGGAGAGAGAGAGTGTGTGGGGGGGAGAGAGAGTGTTTGGGGGGAGAGAAAGAGAGTGTGGGGGGAGAGAGAGAGTGTGGGGGGGAGAGAGAGAGTGTGGGGGAGAGAGAGAGTGTGGGGGAGAGAGAGTGTGGGGTAGAGGGAGAGAGAGTGTGGGGGAGAGAGAGAGTGTGGGGGGAGAGAGAGAGTGTGTGGGGGAGAGAGAGAGAGAGTGTGGGGGAGAGAGAGAGAGTGTGGGGGAGAGAGAGAGTGTGGGGAGAGAGAGAGTGTGGGGGAGAGAGAGAGTGTGCGGTAGAGAGAGAGTGTGGGAGAGAGAGAGTGTGGGGAGAGAGAGAGTGGGGAGAGAGAAAGTGGGAGAGAGAGAGAGAGTGTGGGGGAGAGAGAGGGAGTGTGGGGGAGAGGGAGATAGAGTGTGGGGGAGAGAGAGAGTGTGGGGGAGAGAGAGAGTGTGGGGGAGAGAGAGAGTGTGCGGTAGAGAGAGAGTGTGGGAGAGAGAGAGTGTGGGGAGAGAGAGAGTGTGGGGAGAGAGAGAGTGGGGGAGAGAGAAAGTGGGAGAGAGAGAGAGAGAGAGTGTGGGGGAGAGAGAGGGAGTGTGAGGGAGAGGGAGATAGAGTGTGGGGGAGAGAGAGAGTGTGGGGGAGAGAGAGAGTGTGGGGGAGAGAGAGTGTGGGGGAGAGAGAGAGTGTAGGGAAGAGAGAGAGTGTAGGGGAGAGAGAGAGTGTAGGGGAGAGAGAGAGTGTGGGGGGGAGAGAGAGAGTGTGGAGGAGAGAGAGTGTGGGGGAGAGAGAGAGTGTGGGGGAGAGAGAGAGAGTGGAGAGAGAGAGTGGAGAGAGAGAGTGGGGAGAGAGAGAGTGTGGGGGGAGATAGAGAGAGAGAGAGTGTGGGGGGAGAGAGAGTGTGGGGGAGAGAGAGAGTGTGGGGAGAGAGAGAGTGTGGGGGAGAGAGAGTGTGGGGGAGAGAGAGTGTGGGGGAGAGAGAGAGTGTGGGGGAGAGAGGGAGAGTGAGTGTGGGGGGAGAGAGAGAGTGTGGGGGAGAGAGAGAGTGTGGGGGAGAGAGAGAGAGAGAGTGTGGGGGAGAGAGAGAGAGAGTGTGTGGGGGAGAGAAAGAGGGTGTGGGGGAGAGAGAGAGTGTGGGGGGGAGAGAAAGAGAGTGTGGGGAGAGAGAGAGTGTGGGGAGAGAGAGAGAGTGTGGGGGGAGAGAGAGAGTGTGGGGGGGAGAGAGAGAGTGTGGGGGGAGAGAGAGAGTGTGGGGGAGAGAGAGAGTGTGGGGGAGAGAGAGTGTGGGGGAGAGGGAGAGAGAGTGTGGGGGAGAGAGGGGAGAGAGAGTGTGGGGGAGAGAGGGAGAGAGAATGTGGGGGAGAGAGAGAGAGTGTGGGGGGGATAGAGAGAGTTTGGGGGAGAGAGAGAGTGTGGGGGAGAGAGAGGGTGTGGGGGAGAGAGAGAGAGTGTGGGGGAGAGAGGGAGAGAGAGAGTCTGGGGAGAGAGAGTGTGTGGGGGGGAGAGAGAGTGTGTGGGGGAGAGAAAGAGAGTGTGGGGGGGAGAGAGTGTGTGGGGGGAGAGAGAGAGTGTGGGGAGAGAGAGAGAGTGTGGGGGAGAGAGAGAGTGTGGGGGAGAGAGAGTGGGGGGGAGAGAGAGTGTGGTGTAGAGGGAGAGAGAGTGTGGGGGAGAGAGAGAGTGTGAGGGGAGAGAGAGAGAGTGTGTGGGGGAGAGAGAGAGAGAGTGTGGGGGAGAGAGAGAGTGTGGGGGAGAGAGAGAGAGTGTGTGGGGGAGAGAAAGAGAGTGTGGGGGAGAGAGAGAGTGTGGGGGAGAGAGAGAGAGTGTGGGGGGAGAGAGAGAGAGTGGGGAAGAGAGTGTGGGGGAGAGAGAGAGTGTGGGGGAGAGAGAGAGAGTGTGGGGGAGAGAGAGTGTGGGGGAGAGAGAGTGTGGGGTAGAGGGAGAGAGAGTGTGGGGGAGAGAGAGAGTGTGGGGGAGAGAGAGTGTGGGGGAGAGAGAGTGTGGGGTAGAGGGAGAGAGAGTGTGGGGGAGAGAGAGAGTGTGGGGGGAGAGAGAGAGAGTGTGTGGGGGAGAGAGAGAGAGAGTGTGGGGGAGAGAGAGAGAGAGAGAGAGAGTGTGGGGGAGAGAGAGAGAGTGTGTGGGGGAGAGAAAGAGAGTGTGGGGGAGAGAGAGAGTGTGGGGGGAGAGAGAGAGTGTGTGGGGGGAGAGAGAGAGAGTGGGGGGAGAGAGTGTGGGGGGAGAGAGAGAGTGTAGGGGAGAGAGAGAGTGTAGGGGAGAGAAAGAGTGTGGGGGAGAGAGTGAGAGTGTGGAGGAGAGAGAGAGAGTGTGGGGGAGAGAGAGAGAGTGAAGAGAGAGAGTGGAGAGAGAGAGAGTGGGGAGAGAGAGAGTGTGGGGAGGAGAGAGAGAGAGAGAGTGTGGGGGGAGAGAGAGAGAGAGTGTGGGGGAGAGAGAGAGTGTGGGGAGAGAGAGAGAGTGGGGGGAGAGAGTGTGGGGGAGAGAGAGTGTGGGGGAGAGAGAGTGTGGGGGAGAGAGGGAGAGCGAGTGTGGGGGAGAGAGAGAGTGTGGGGGAGAGAGAGAGAGTGTGGGGGGAGAGAGAGAGAGTGTGGGGGAGAGAGAGAGAGTGTGGGGGAGAGAGAGAGAGTGTGGGGGAGAGAGAGAGAGAGAGTGGGGGAGAGAGAGTGTGGGGGGAGAGAGAGAGAGTGTGGGGGAGAGTGAGAGTGTGGGGGAGAGAGAGAGTGTGGGGGAGAGAGAGAGAGAGTGTGTGGGGGAGAGAAGAGAGTGTGGGGGGAGAGAGAGAGTGTGGGGGGGAGAGAAAGAGAGTGTGGGGAGAGAGAGAGTGTGGGGAGAGAGAGAGAGTGTGGGGGGAGAGAGAGAGTGTGGGGGGGAGAGAGAGTGTGTGGGGGAGAGAGAGAGTGTGGGGGAGAGAGAGAGTGTGGGGAGAGAGAGTGTGGGGGAGAGGGAGAGAGTGTGGGGGGAGAGAGGGAGAGAGAGTGTGGGGGAGAGAGGGAGAGAGAATGTGGGGGAGAGAGAGAGAGTGTGGGGGGGATAGAGAGAGTTTGGGGGAGAGAGAGAGAGTGTGGGGGAGAGAGAGGGTGTGGGGGAGAGAGAGAGTGTGGGGGAGAGAGGGAGAGAGAGAGTGTGGGGAGAGAGAGAGTGTGTGGGGTGGAGAGAGAGTGTTTGGGGGAGAGAAAGAGAGTGTGGGGGGAGAGAGAGAGTGTGGGGGGAGAGAGAGAGTGTGGGGGGAGAGAGAGAGTGTGGGGGAGAGAGAGTGTGGGGGAGAGAGAGTGTGGGGTAGAGGGAGAGAGAGTGTGGGGGAGAGAGAGAGTGTGGGGGGGAGAGAGAGAGAGAGTGTGTGGGGGAGAGAGAGAGAGAGTGTGGGGGAGAGAGAGAGAGTGTGGGGGAGAGAGAGAGAGTGTGTGGGGGAGAGAAAGAGAGTGTGGGGGAGAGAGAGAGTGTGGGGGGAGAGAGAGAGAGTGTGGGGGGAGAGAGAGAGTGGGGGGAGAGAGTGTGGGGGGAGAGAGAGAGTGTGGGGGAGAGAGATAGTGTGGGGGAGAGAGAGTGTGGGGGAGAGAGAGTGTGGGGGAGAGGGAGAGAGAGTGTGCGGGAGAGAGGGAGAGAGAGTGTTGGAGAGAGAGGGAGAGAGAGTGTGGGGGAGAGAGAGTGTGAGGGAGAGAGAGAGAGTGTGGGGGAGAGAGAGTGTGGGGGGGAGAGAGAGAGAGTGTGGGAGAGAGAGAGTGGGGGAGAGAGAGAGAGTGTGTGGGGGAGAGAAAGAGAGTGTGTGGGAGAGAGAGAGTGTGGGGGGGAGAGAGAGAGAGAGTGGGGGGAGAGAGAGAGTGAGGGGGGAGAGAGAGAGTGTGGTGGGAGAGAGAGAGTGTGGGGGAGACAGAGGAGAGAAACGGTGGGTGACACACACAGAGGGTGGGTGATACACAGAGAGAGAGAGGCTGGGTGAGTGACTGGCTGGGTGAGTGGTTTGCTGGGTGAGTGGCTGGGTGGGGCAGGGGTGACTGGGTGGGTGGGTGAGCGACTGACACTGACTGGGGGTGGGGGGGTGACTGACAGTGACTGGGGGTGGAGGTGGTGACTGACACTGACTGGGGGTGGGGGGTGACTAACACTGACTGGGGGTGGGGGGTGACTGACACTGACTGGGGGTGGGGGTGACTGACACTGACTGGGGGTGGGGGGTGACTGACACTGACTGGGGGTGGGGGGGTGACTGACATTGACTGGGGGTGGGGGGTGACTGACACTGACTGGGGGGTGACTGACGGGGGGGGTGACTGACTGGGGGGGTGACTGACTGGGGGTGTTACTGACTGGGGGGGAGGTTACTGATTGGGGGGGAGGTTACTGATTGGGGGGAACCTCTGGTGTCACACACATACACATACTCCCATACACACATACATTCATTCACACACACACATATTCATTCACACACACTCCCATACACATATACATTCATTCACACACACACATTCTCCCACACACACACACATACACATTCTCACACACACACAGGAGAGGAAAGGCCGCGACCAGCACCACAATCCTCCCCCACCCACCCGTGCCCATCTCCCGCTCATGTGGGGGGCAGGCCGACATCCCCCCCCCAATCAGCAGGGTGGGTGGGAGGCACGTGGCGAGGTATCCCCCACTGGGCACCCCAGGTGACAGTCAGCCCCGCCGTGGCTGCCACTACCCTGCTCCCCTCGCCGGCATGTCACAGTGCACGGCCAAGCTGCAGGCTGCTTCTTCCCCCCCAGCCCGTGGCGGCATGAAGCTTGTGGGGGGGGGGGCCAGGCCAACATACCCCCACCTCATGCGGCGGCTGCGCCATCATGAAGGTAGCTGGCGCATGGGAGGCACGTGGTGAGGGCCGAGTCCCCCCCCCCCAAGCCAACCGGGCTGCAGCCAAGGGGACCTCCCACCCCGGACATCGACTGGTGGATCGAGGTGAAGGGGACAGGAGGAGGGGAAGGGGACAGGAGCAGGAGGAGGGGAAGGGGACAGGAGCAGGAGGAGGGGACAGGGGACAGGAGAGGGTACAGGAGCAGGGGACAGGAGGAGGGGAAGGGGACAGGAGGAGGGGAAGGGGACAGGAAAGGGGACAGGAGGAGGGGAAGGGGACAGGAGGAGGGGAAGGGGACAGGAAGGGGACAGGAGGAGTGGAAGGGGACAGGAGCAGGAGGAGGGGACAGGGGACAGGAGCAGGGGACAGGAGGAGGGGAAGGGGACAGGAGCAGGGGACAGGAGAGCTGCCGCAGTGGGGAGTAGGGAGCCATGTGGGGACCAGGGGGATCGCAGGGAAGGAGCAGAGGGGCCACAGCATGGAGAGTACTTACCCACCAACAGATCTCCAAGCAGAAAGAATGGCCGCTCGTTGGGGGCGGGCTCATATAGAGCCTGGCCGTGCGCCCACAAAGTCTGGGAGCGCGCGCCAATCAGCAGTTAGGTAGGGGAGTTTTTTTTTTTTTTTTTAGCGCGAGCAGGGAAATTTCAGCGCGAACTGGGGAATTTAAAAAAAAAAAACACACGTGCTGCTTGGGCCAATATTTAAACACCCGGGGGTTAAATCCAGCCGCCCCGGGTGAGTAAATGTATAGGATTGTTGGTGTCGGTGTGTCGGTCGGTGTGTCGGGGTGTCGGGGTGTGTGTGTCGGTGTGTCGGTGTGTCGGTGTGTCGGGGTGTGTGTGTCGGTGTGTCGGTGTGTCCGGGTGTGTGTGTCGGCTTGTCGGTGTGTCGGGGTGTGTGTGTCGGTGTGTCGGTGTGTCGGTGTGTCGGTGTGTGTGTGTCGGGGTGTGTGTGTCGGTGTGTCGGTGTGTCGGTGTGTCGGTGTGTGTGTGTCGGTGTGTCGGTGTGTGTGTGTCGGTGTGTCGGTGTGTCGGTGTGTCGGTGTGTCGGTGTATGTGTGTCTGTGTGTGTCGGTGTGTCGGTGTGTGTGTGTCGGGGTGTGTGTGTCGGGGTGTCGGTGTGTCGGTGTGTCGGTGGGTGGGGGTGTGTGTGTGTGTGTGTGTGTGTGTGTGTGTGTGTGTGTGTGTTCCCTATAGGCCCATCAAGGTTGAAACAGCTGTCTTTGGGTGGTTTTCTGGGTATGCACCTTAACCCTGGCTGTGCTCAAAGCTGTGACCATGCAGCAAGCTTAAGCCTATAGGGAACCATGTTAAAAATGGTTATTGAGGCAAAAAGTGACACTGTGTGCTCATTTGCATGTCATTTCCCAGAATCCCTTGCTGCAGTGGAAGTGCTGTATGCTGGGTGATAATGGGGAAAGGCAAGGTTGCAGACCTGCCTAAGACATGCAGATGAGCATACAGCTATATTTGCATATTTGCTTTCCTGTGGAGGGTTTTTGTCACTTTTTTTACTCACCATAACTGAACTCAGTATTATGGTATAGCCTATCCCATAGCCTCTCTTGCATTCCCAGTTAAAATCAACCCCACACTGATGAGACCCATCAAGGTCGAAACAGCTGTGAACTCGTCTGCGGCAGACTACTGGTCGTAGACGGTTCGTGGGCAGGGGAGCCGATTAGGCTCATCAATGTGTACGCCGCCCCCCGGAGAAAAGAGCGCTTGGAACTTTTCCAGCACCTTCGCCCATGGCTCGCAACCTCCAGGGCAGTGGTGATGGGTGGGGATTTCAACTGCACGATTGAGGTGGGGGGGGCGCGTGCCCCCCAGCAAATCAGCAAAGATAGATGTGACGTCCAGGCTACTCATGGCGATGATTGGGGAGGCATCTCTGAAGGACGCAGTGGGATCTATGGGAGCAGGTGCCGCAAACTACTCTTGGTACCACCCAAATGGTTCCGTGCGTTCTCGGATTGACTTCCTGTTCACCACCAAGCAGGTACAGCACAGACAGCACTCCATGGTCGCAGTACATTTCTCTGACCACAGAGCCATTCATCTCCAGGGGCGCCTGGGAGGAGGTTTCCCCCCAGGGCCAGGATCCTGGAAGCTGAACTGCGCACTGCTGGAAAGGGAGGAGATCATGGAGGAGCTGAGAACAGCATACACAGCATGGAAAGAAGAAAAGGCCTGTTTTCCCAGCACTGCAGAGTGGTGGGAATTCACAAAGATAAGAATCCGCTGCTTCCTGCAGGCAAAGGGCAGACGCCTGGCGTGTGAGAGGAAGGGGGAGTTGGAGGGCCTGCAGCCCAAGCTGCAGTCCCTGCATGACCTCAAACGCTGCGGATGGAACGTGGATGACGACCTGGAGGAAACCAAGGAGAGCCTGCAAAAGCACTTTGAGGAGGAATCCAGACGAATCATTTTCCGTTCCAAGGTGGAGAACCTTGAGAGGGGGGAGAAATGCAATGCCTTCTTCTTCAAGAAACTCCACTCTGCCCACATGCCCCTGAGGGAGCTGCGAGACAAAGATGGCAACGTGCAGCAGGGGAAGGAGGAAGTCATGGGAGTCGTGAAAGATTTCTATGAAGACCTCTACTCCCCAAAAGCATCAGACCGAGACCAGGCTGACAAATTCCTGTCAGGGATTACAAACACCATCGACCCGGCAGGAAAAGCAGCCATGAACGCCCCCCTGACGCTGGAGGAGCTCCACGCTGCAACCAAATCCTTTAAGACAGGTAGGACACCGGGCGGAGATCGTATCCCAGCTGAGTTACAGTATACACGAAGCTGTGGGACCTGATCGGCCCGGACCTGCTTGAGCTTTACAGGGAACTGGAAGCAGAAGGTAGGATGCCCCCAACGCTGAGGGAAGGAATGCTGATGCTCTTGTACAAACGGAAGGGGGAGAGGTGCGACCTCAAGAACTGGCGTCCCATCTCGCTCCTGAACGCGGACTACAAGATCCTAGCAAAAGTCCTAGCGAACAGACTGAAGAAGGTCATCAGCCAGATCATCCACCCAGACCAGACGTGCGGCATCCCTGGACGCAGGATCTCAGACAGCCTCGCCCTAATCAGAGACGCAGTCCACTACATCAAAGACCGCCGTGTACACGCGGCCCTGGTCACCCTTAATCAGGAGAAGGCCTTCGACCGTGTCTCCCACGATTTCATGGGCAGGGTGCTGCGTGAGTATGGGATGGGGGAGATGTTCTGTTCTTATGTTAACCTGATGTACCTTGACATTTGCAGTGTGGCGATCGTGAACGGATGGAAGACTAACCCCTTCCCTGTCCTCTCAGGGGTTAGGCAGGGCTGCCCTCTTTCACCTCTCGTTTTTGTCTGTTGTATAGAGCTCTTCGCCCAGTGCATCAAACGAGACGTAGAGATCAGAGGGATCGTCGTGCCAGGACCCCAGAGACGCGAAGTGAAGTGCTCACTCTACATGGATGACGTCACCATCGTCTGCGCAGATAGCCGGTCGGTGAAGACGCTGGTCCAGACGTGCGAGGATTTCGGGAAAGCTTCAGGAGCAAAAGTCAACTGCGGGAAGTCAGAGACCAAGCTATTTGGGCTTTGGAACCTGACTGCCGACCCCCTCCCCTTCCCCATCAGAGCAGGCCTCATTCAAATCCTTGGAGTCTGGTTTGGTGTGGGGAGCGAGGCCGCTGCCCTGAAGAGCTGGAACGAGAAGCTGAACAGGGTGAAGCAGAAGATCGGATTGTGGCGCCTCAGACCCCTCACCATTGAGGGGAAAAAGCTGGTACTGCTGAACGAGATCCTCCCTGTCCTGCAGTACGTGGCCCAGGCATACCCGCCTTCGACCAGAACCTGCCAGGAGATCTCCATGGCAGTGTTCCGCTTTGTCTGGGGGGCCAAGTTTGAGAGGGGAAAGCGTGAGGTGATGTACAAAGAACCGCACAAGGGGGGTAGAGGAATCCCCGACATCCCCACTATACTGCGCGCCTTCTTTGTAAGCAACTGCGTGCGGATCACCCTGAGAGACTGCGACAAAGACTCCTCTGGCTACTCCATGTCCCGCCTCCTACTCCTGCCACTCTGGAGAGCACTGGGGTGGGACAAGTGGGACAGCTCCATCCCTTACAGCTGGCACACGCCCTGGTTCTACAAGGACGTGAAGAAGTTTGTGAGGCAGAACAATCTGGAGGGAGTAAAACCAGACCTGTGGAAGCCCAAGGTCATCTACAAAATGATCAGGGCTAAAGACATCATGAAATCGGTCCCAGGTCTCCACCCCAACACCTTTGGAACGGTGTGAGGAATGTGGCACAGAAAAGACTAATAAACAAACACAAAGACATTGCTTGGCAGGCCATACACGGGGGACTCCCTGTGAATGCGGACAACTACCAGAGTTAACTCAGCCTCGTGAGGCACTGCCCCAGGTGCAACCCAGTGGAGGAAAGCATCATACACCTCTTCTGGAACTGCCCCTTTGCGCAGGCCTTGCTGCTCGCACTGGACACTGACTTAAAGGACTGTATACCGAGGAAGAGCGTCACGTACTACTCGGTGTTCCACGGACTTTTCACAGGAACACACACAGAGGACGCAATCGAAGCCGGTTGGCGTCTAATGTGCTGTTTCAAGGACGTTTTACTATTCGCCAGGGAACGTTTGATCAAGGGGAAGAAGAGGATGTCGGTACAGGACTGTCGCAGGCTGCTCCACAGCCTGCTCAAGGACTATTCCATCTTTGACGGCCCTTAGGAGGAGGACTAAACACCCCCCTCCCCACCCCCCCCCCCTTACTCCCCGTCCCCAAAAGTTTTTCTGTGTAATAAAGTTAGAGATAATGTGTGTATGATATGTCATGTCTGTGGTGCGGTGCATACGTATAAATGCACTGCACCGCCGTGTTCGTCACAGTTTTTTTACTTTTGGGGAAACCATTAATAAAAATGTATGTGAGTTGTGTGGGATATGCACTGCGCCGTTGTTAACGTCGCGGTTTTTTTTCGTTTGAAAAATGATTTATGTACTGTTATAATCTTGTTGTAAAGATTCGCTGCATAATAAAAGAATTTTCAAAACAAAAAGCTGTCTTTGGGTGGTTTTCTGGGTATGCACCTTAACCCTGGCTGTGCTCAAAGCTGTGACCATGCAGCAAGCTTAAGCCTATAGGGAACCATGTTAAAAATGGTTATTGAGGCAAAAAGTGACACTGTGTGCTCATTTGCATGTCATTTCCCAGAATCCCTTGCTGCAGTGGAAGTACTGTATGCTGGGTGATAATGGGGAAAGGCGGGGTTGCAGACCTGCCTAAGACATGCAGATGAGCATACAGCTATATTTGCATATTTGCTTTCCTGTGGAGGGTTTTTGTCACTTTTTTTACTTACTATAACTTAACTCAGTATTATGGTATAGCCTATCCCATAGCCTCTCTTGCATTCCCAGTTAAAATCAACCCCACACTGATGAGACCCATCAAGGTCGAAACAGCTGTCTGTGGGTGGTTTTCTGGGTATGCACCTTAACCCTGGCTGTGCTCAAAGCTGTGACCATGCAGCAAGCTTAAGCCTATAGGGAACCATGTTAAAAATGGTTATTGAGGCAAAAAGTGACACTGTGTGCTCATTTGCATGTCATTTCCAAGAATCACTTGCTGCAGTGGAAGTGCTGTATGCTGGGTGATAATGGGGAAAGGCGGGGTTGCAGACCTGCCAAAGACATGCAGATGAGCATACAGCTATATTTGCATATATATATATATATATATATAGTAGAGGCAACGTTTATTCTAACATTTGCTGTAAACTAGCCGGGTTACATTCTGGGTATGTGCTGGGTATGTTCTGGGCTAGTTTGAGGCACGTTTAAGGCATTTCTGCATTGACTAACGACCCATAGTATTAACACAGCAGGGATCCCTGGCAGTCCAATTCAGTTTGAATGGGACTGCCAGGGACCCACGCCATTAATCAATGCAGAAATGCTGGGGCTAGTTTAAGGAAAGTTTAAGGCATGTATTCAGAATGTACCTGGGTGTTTCCTGGGTCTTTTGGGGAATTGCTACTGGTTTTTGTTAGAATAAGAGTTGCCTCTACTGTATAATCAAAAAATAAATAGACGATACCGTTCTGTGGCTAACAAAATGCTTTTATTTGTGCGAGCTTTCGAGATACACTGATCTCTTCTTCCGGCGATGTTACAATGAATGAAGCAAGCAAAGGGTATACTTAAAAACAGTGTCTCTTGGAATGTTATCTGTGCTTGTCTCTCCCCCCCCCCTTCCCTGTGTGGATGTGATTTATGGCTTGAGGTGTTAAATGGTTCCTGAAAGTTAGTGATGTGTCTTATATATTTGCATGTCATTTCCCAGAATCCCTTGCTGCAGTGAAAGTGATGTGTGCTTGGCGATAATGGTGAAAGACAGGGTTGCAGACCTGTCTAAGACCTGCAAATGAATATACAGGAACATTTACTGTTGCTATATGCTATACTGTGGAGGGTTTTTGTCACTTTTTTTACCCACCATAACCTTAATAAATATATATATATATATATATATATATATATATATATATATATATATATATATATATATATATATATATACATACATACAATAAAGGACTGCGCTAATGTATGAACTGCCCGAAAATATAATGGTATAAACTAATTAATGAATTAATAAAAAATGTTAAAAAGAATCAAAAAAATATATATATATACCAAAATTGCATGAATATCGATGTTCAATTAGCAGTGCATAAAATAAAGGATATAAAATATATTGTGCTGTGAACCTTCCTGTAAATGCTCAATGCAAATAGTCCTATAGTGTCCAAACAAATGTGTCCAGTATGGTGGAATAAAATAAAGCACTATCAGGAAACAGGCAGCCTCTTTGTAAGGGCACAACGACCTCCCTCTCCACCTGCATAGAAAAAATAGAAGAAAAGAAGCGCCAAATCCTAGTGCATTACTGTGCAAAATGATATATTTAATTCCCAAAAAGGCTCAATAAAATGAACTCACAAATATAGAACAAATAAAAGCATGTTATGAGATATACTCATGCTCCAAGGACCAGGAAACGCCGCTTTGCTGCTGTGATTACTCCTTGACACCACTGGATCCAATGCTGCCTTTGTTGCTCATCGCCTGCAGGAACTAACGTATCAGGCACTCCGCAGTAATCTCTCCCAGGGTACACACCAAAAGATGATCTTTGGTTCCCACCGGGGATAGTAGATGCGGCGGACCAGCGGATGACGTCACACGGATAGTAATGGATACCGGACCGGTGGAAATACTGAGCAGTTCAAAAGCAAGCGTTTACAAAGATCCACTGCACACCTTCCCTACGCGTTTCATCAGATAAACTGACTTCTTCAGGGGATGGGCTCTGGGTGTGTAGTAAGACATATATATACACCCACGAGTACAATTGGCTAGATTGAAAATAATTGGCAAAACCTGTGTAGGCAATCAGCATGACTATATAGTCTAAGTATATACATATGTGAATACCTACTGCTACATCTCCACAAATGGATGTTATACAAATCACAATAACATATATTAAAATTGATTGCATTAAAAAAATATATATATAGATAGTACAGACTTTCATATGATGTCCGTACTTTTTTATATCAAAATCACAGAAGTATATATAAGAATATCAAATACCCCAAATCAACTGAATATACAGTGACGATAATTGTATTCTAACTGACAATTAATAGATACTGGCTTGAGGAGGGTAGATCTAATGACAAACATTAATGATGAAGAGAGGAGTAGTTAATAGAACAATTGGTTCCTGATTTCTAAATGAATTTATAAATAGCTAAATACATATGATTTAGCTATAAATGAATAGTAAGATCTAACATTGAAATCAGCAATAATCTATGATAAAATGTATTGCATTGACAACAAATAGCTTTGTTGCCAGTATTGCGATACTTAATAATAAAATTGATTTCTGTGCATACATATGTTATACCATATTTCTTGGTAACTTATATTTATGCAAAATTACAGAAATTTCTCAAAAAAAGGAGAAATATATGGATATATAAATCTCCATGTATGATAGAAACAGCGAGGAAGAACACTAAATATATGATAAAATGGAACATAAAAATGAATTTGAATAAACTCCAATAATTGTCCAAACTTGGTTTAGTAAGGAATTTAGAAATATGATTAGAAGTTTAGACCGGACATGTATCCTAGGCCACATGTATATCCAGCCCAGCAAGACTGCATGGTACAGCCAATCACCCCACACTCCCCAATAGTAAAAATAAATGGGTGTTGTGATCCATTTTGTGTATGATTAATGTTATAAGTTTAAATGAAACTTATTATGTGTATTACTATTAGTGAATTACCTAAAAAACTAAGAATCCATATTACCAACTCTATGTGATAAATATTAATATTAATGATGTAATTCATTATACTAGTGAAAATTTAATACTCATCTTTTGTGGGTGAGCCCGAAGGGGTGCTGTGATCAATTGTGTGTATAACTAATATATAAGTTTAAATTGATTGTGTGGATTGCTATTGGTGGATTATATAAAAACTAAAATTACATATTACCAATATATGTGATAAATATTAATAATAGTGATGTAATTCATCATATTAATGTAAATTGATAATGATCCTTTATGGGTGAGCACGAAGGGAACATGTCAAGCATGTTCAACCCAGACCTCCGTGATAGCCCAACCTGGGAACAATGTGGTTTGGGAAAAGGAAAAAGAAAAAGGAAAATGGAAGTCACAATATAAAGGCAGAATGTGATTTAGATGACTGTGCTGACATCGACACAATCATTCAGGCCTTCTGGACTGAGCGTATTCAATTCGTAGACCCAGTATGTCTCTTTAAGATTAAGAAGTTTATGCTTGTCTCCACTCAAAAGTGTCGAACTGATTGCCTCAATACCCATGACTACTAGGGAAGACGGATATTTATTGTGCTTTGATTCGTAATGTCTTGACAAACTGTGTGTTTTTAACCCGTGTATTATATTACGTCGATGTTCCAAGAATCGTATACATAGGGCCCGTTTGGTTCTACCAATATACTGAAGCCCACAGGGACACATGATGGCATAAACAATAAAGGTGGACAAACAATTAATATGGCCCTTCACTTGGTGTATGGATCCATTTGAATGGGATGTAATATTCTCGGTCTTATTTAAGTGTTTACACGTGAGACATCTTGAACGATTGCACAAGAAATTACCATCTTTTGTGTTATTACTGGTTTTTACGGTATTTTGGAATTTTTTCAACAGCTACGTGCCACAATTGATTTAATATTTATAGCCTTCTGGAATACCACCGGTATTCGTGGTGGCAATTTTTTCCCTATAATTGGGTCACTAAGTAAAATTTCCCAATGTTTATTGAGTATATTTTTGATTTTCTGTGAGGCACAGTTGAATTGCGTTATAAATTGAGGAATAAATATCTTATTCTTATCTATGGTTCGCATCTTTTTATTTCTAGATAGCATATTGCTCTTAGACTGATCCAAAAGTTTTAGTCTATCCAATTGACCCACTTGTTTAAAAGTCTCCATGACAGTGTGACTATTGTATCCTTTGTCTACAAACTTCTTTACTAAAGCGTCCCCCTGAGCCAAGTAATCAGACATAAGAGAACAATTTCTCCTGATTCTGAGAAATTGGCCCCTGGGGACGTTTTCCAACCATTTGTGATAGTGGTTGCTGTTATGATGTAAATATGCATTGATTGACACTTTAAAAAAAAATGTTTTTGTTACAATTTCATTCTCATTGTTCATTAGTTTAGGATTAGTTCCAAATCCAAAAAATTAATATTGTACTTATTTGTTTCAAATGTGAACTTCAAATCCATCTGATTGTTATTAAATGATGTTAAAATCTCAATTAATGACTCCTGTTCTTCGTCCCAAATGAATATAAGGTCGTCTATGAAACGGCCATAGAACACCAAGCCCTCCCCCAGCCTAGCATTACCCCACAAATGAGTATCCTCCCATAGGCCCATGTATAGGTTTGCATAGCTGGGGGCAAAGCGGGTGCCCATGGCCGTTCCACAGACCTGCAAATAATAATCATTCTCAAATAAAAAATAATTATGTTCCAGAATGAACCGGATAGTATTCAGAATAAAATCTCTCTGTATCTTATTGATTTGAATTTCTTTTTTCAGAAAATGTGCTATTGCTGCCACTCCCTTAGTGTGATCAATACATGTACACTGGCGACACACTTTATTCGAGCTCGGCTAGTCCCACGAATTCGGGTATACCCGGGTGTATTGAGGTTTGTGACTGTTTTCTGCCCGAGTGCATTGGGTTATTTTCCAGGCAGGGATTGAAGCATTTTATTCCCACTGGCTGCAATACTGCACAGTATATATATATATACTGCATTACAATTCATGAATTTATGCCATCTGGTAGACACGCGAAGCATTGCAGCTTATTAAATCCTAATCATTATCATTTAACAGATCAGCCGCCCGTCAGCCAGGCATGAACCCAGGCTGGGAAGGCAAACGCAACGGGGCTTGTCAGAGGTGAGGAGCGGCGCATTCCAGGTATCTGCCAGGTACATACTGGGTATTTGCTCGAATAAAGTGTGTCGGTGCAGTATAAAGCGAGGCCACATCACATGTGGCCCAAATGTAGGTGGATTTCCAAGGTATCCCAGAGATGGAGTCAATAACATGCAGCGTGTCCCTAATATGTGATCTCAACTTGACCACCATAGGTTGTAAAAAATGGTCAACATACTGGGACACGCTGGACGTCATTGACTCCACCCCAGAGACTATTGGTCTCCCCGGTGGGTTTACTGTACCTTTATGTATCTTTGGTATATGATAAAACACTGGTGTTCTAGGGTTTCGTTTGAATAAAAAATCAAATTCTGCTTTTGTAATTATCCCCATGTGTTGTGCCTCTAGAAGAAAGATCTTTAAATCCTTTTGATATACTGTATACAGGCATACCCCACTTTAAGTACACTCACTTTAAGTACACTCACGAGTAAGTACATATCGCCCAATAGGCAAACGGCAGCTCACGCATGCGCCTGTCATAACGTCCTGAACAGCAATACCAGCTCCCTACCTGTCCCGAAGCTGTGAGCAAGCAGGGAGACTATAGAGCCTGTTACAAATGCGTTATTTACATCAGTTATGCATGTATATGACAATTGCAGTACAGTACTTGCATCGATAAGTGGGAAAAGGTAGTGCTTCACTTTAAGTACATTTTCGCTTTACATACATGCTCCGGTCCCATTGCGTACGTTAATGCAGTGTATGCCTGTATCCATTGGATCTTTATGCAAAAGTACATAGGACATCTCGTCACCCAATAGACGATTCGCTTCTGCTATGTATACACTCCTATCTTGGAGCACTATACCTCCACCCTTGTCTGCCTGTCTTGTTACAATTCCACTTAATTCACTCATTTCTTTTAAGGCCTGTGTTTCATTTCTATGCAAATTTCTTTTATGTAATGAGGGCATATATTGGCAGAGTGATTCAAAATCTTTCAATACAAGTGTATAAAATGTATCTATAAACCCCCCCTTTACTTGATAGGGGAAAAAAGTGGATTTTGGGGCAAAGGGTGAATGTTTGATGCTGCTTATAGGAGGTTCTACAAGAGTGGCAATGGCATCTAAGGGTGGATAGAGTTACTAAAATTACCCCCTGGAACTAAATTACCCATTGACTGAGAGCCTTAAGAAATCTGAGGATAGCTCAAATCACATATTTGAATAGAATATCCTGAAGAATGAGAGAACTACAAGATGGAGAAGTTGATCTTAATTCGCCCACAGTTGGCACATTGTCTATAATTTTGGACCTAACTACAGTGGACGAAGACAATACTGGATCTGCTATATCTTCCATAGTGTTTAATACAACACCATTCGATTGTGTAATATGTTGTGTAAAAATGTCCAAATTCGGACCACAATGTGCACCAATATCAGCTGTATCAAAACCATCTGCCAAAAGTCAGGTCATAGCTTTAATACAGTCCCTCTCTTGGGAATTGAAAATCTCCTCCTTTTCCTTACCCTTTAAAGTGAAAAATCTCATTAGAGTAACCTTTCTAATATATTTGTTTAAATCCACAAATAGATTGAATTTCTTTGGTAAACTACTAGGTGCAAAAGAAAGACCCTTAGAGAGGAGTGAGGTGTGATGTGCCGACAATACAAAACTTGATAGATTGAAAATACCGTGACTCTCCGGCATCAATGTCCTTAGTCTGCCTTCCTTCTTTCTTTGTTCACGCTGCCCTGATCTTCTTCCTCGCTGTTTCTTTTTCTGCATTGTGAGGACTTTTCCCGCGCTGTGGGGTGTCTGTCCCATAGAGGATATGTTCTCCCCCTTTCTCTCTCCTCCTCCTTCTTCACCATCTCTAAAAAAGAAGCAGTGTGAGAGGTGGATTTAGACAGAGGTAGCGAAGATTCCCTATTTTGATGTTTAGAGATAGCCCCACTTGTTGATCCCCCTTCCTTAAATTCATGATTAGAAATCTTAGGGGAATCTGATAACACCTCAAATTTATTATCTGTAGAACACACCGGTGTTAAAGGTTTATCTTCCTTCTGTTTCTTGGCTTTTGGTGTTTGTGTTCTAATATATATATATTGTGATGCCGTCACTGCCCTCTAAGGGCTAGAATGGGGCAGTTCTGGGACTTTACAGCTCTCATAGAGTTAATCATTCTGGACAGGTCTGTTCGGCTGTGAGTTAATGAGCTAATTAGCCTAACCTGTATAGTCAGGAAGTGATACAGAGATTCCACCCCCCCCCCCCATGCTGCCAGACACACACTGTTGAGAGTTATACAGAGAGGGTGAGAGACGCTGCTATACTGATATGGGAAGGCACACACAGACAGCCCTGTGAGAGACTGAAAGGAGACCTGCTGCAGGTACACTGGGTAAAGTGGGGAAAAGAGTTTAGTTCTCCCACGATTTAGTTAGGGCCTAAGCAGTATTAGTCAGTACTCATGGAAGGAGTTAGGTCTCTTGTTTCAGTTTTGTGTTATGAGTTAACCCTGTACCTGCCTTATACCCTGTAAATAAACCCCTGCTTAGAAAGTACAGTGTTTCCTGCCTTTTGATATGGACAAAAGATCAGACGCTGGGACTGAGACGTCACAATTGGTGGAGAATGGGGGCAGTCCACAAGGCAGTGAAAGGGGGAAATGGAGGAATTTCTGACCTCGCTTCAGTACAAGCAAACAGAAAATTCTGCAATTTTAATGCGGGGTTTGCAGCAACTGGCAAAGACCCAAGAGGAGATGTCAAAATCCTATAATGAGAGTCTACTACAGATGACAAAGTCACAAACTGAAAGTACGGCGGTGTTAGTACAGCAGATGGCGCTGTCCCTACATCAGACGCTAAAAGAAGAGCAAAACAAGGCTCAACTTCGCCTACACCAGGAGCTCCGAGCGTTGGGAGAGAAAATTACCGCCCAGCTTAGAGTGGCCCCACAGGTCGCTCACCAGGTAAAAACGCACCTCATTCAGAAAATGATGATAGACAATGACGTTGAGGCGTACCTGTCAATCTTCGAGCGCACCGCAGTACGCGAAGGGTGACCAGCTGAGGAGTGGGCAGGAATACTTGCTCCCTTCCTGGTGGGTGACTCACAAAAAGCCTATTATGACTTAGAGCCCGAGCAAGCTAACCACTATGACACCCTGAAGGCAGAGATTATGGCATGGCTAGGGGTCACCCTCGCGGTTTGGGCCCAACGGTTCCATTCCTGGTGTTATGATTTAAAGAAGACACCCCGCTCTCAACTCTATAACCTTATACACTCTGCAAGGAAGTGGCCCCAGCCTGAGGTATGTTCCATTGCTGCAGTTGTCGAAAGAGTCATTATAGACAAGTTCCTGAGAGGTCTCCCACGCACCATCCAGAAGTGGGTGAGCCAGAGTGACCCCAAAGACGCCGAACAGTTGGTCGCTGTAGTCGAATGTTACTTGACTGATGAAGAGATGCCCAAGAGCTCAAGTCCAGATGAGTGCTCCGGTTCTCGCTTCCTGCGCTCCAGGAGGTCCGATAAGACTGTTCAACAGAATAGGAATCCGCAAGGACTCATTGACTTGCGTAAAGGAGTAGGAAGTCCCACAGCACCTAGGAGGGACTCTGGTCTCGTTGTTCCCAGTAGACTGGAGACAAAACGCCGACCCAGTTTAGGAAGATATATAGAGTGCTACAGATGCCATGAACTTGGACATGTGGCTGCAGTTTGCCCTCGGAACGCGGAACCAATGGAATGTAACTTTTCTGTGGGGCATGGTTTGCGCTGGGTTTCTACGGTTCAGCACAGTTCTTGCAGTTCAGAAGAGGATGATGAGGACTCCTATGTGGACCCGCGGAAAGGACAACCTCCGTGTGCAACAGAAGCTGCAGGAAAATTGACCCCGTGGCATCAGAAAAGACCAGAGGTGGACTACAACACAGGGCGCTTGGCGCAATCGTCACAGGAGTGACTACTAGCCTCGGTATGACAAAGGCTACCGATACCGCCATAAGCAGAAATCCAAGTGAGTCAGACCAAAAGAGTGTTGACTGGAAACGGTTTTATGAGGCGTCCCAACAAGATGTTCAACGCCTCATCGGCAAGCAAGACGTTTCTCAGCGAGAGGTCTGCATATTAAAAACAGAACTGGGTAAAGTAAAGCAGCAAGTGCTACAGGAGCGACTGAGTACCCAGTGGGTCCCCGCCGAGCAGCATGATGAGCTGAAGGCCTCCCTGAGCCTTACCAGAGCATCACTGAAAGCGGAATACGAAAAAACTAAAAATGTCCAAACCTTGGAATCTGAAAAACTGAAGTTGGATAAAAGGCTTCTAGAGCTAAAGCAGATAATTGAACACACATCCCAGCAACTCACAGCTATAAAGGAGGACAACCTCAAGCTGGAGAAAGAGCTGGAGAAGCAGAGAGCCTGCTCCATCACCAAAAATCAGTACTCCCAGGAGAAAGAGGCATGGGAAACCGAAGCAGCAGCAATCCTAGCAACAAAAACTACAGAGATCCAAAATCTGAAGAATGCGCTGACACAAACCCAGAGCAAGCACCGGGAAGAGATGAAGGCCCTGAGAGGAATTGAATTGGCAGCTGCCTTGAGCCAGAGAAGGAGTATAGAAGGACAGCTTCAAGACCTGAGGAAGGACCTGGAGTTTGAGCGTGCTGGCCGCAAGAAGGCAGAGAAACAACAGTGTGACCTAAGTGAAGCGCTCGAAGCTCTGAAGACTGAGTGGGACACTACGCTGGACACTATTACTGCTCGAAAGGAGGTCAAATGAAGAAATAGACTAAGAAGAGGTGGATGTCAGACGTCTGACAAAGAGGTTTGAGCACGGGATAGTGCACGGGCCGCTCACAGGACAGTGTCTCGCTGGGGGGAGGGATATGTGATGCCGTCACTGCCCTCTAAGGGCTAGAATGGGGCATTTCTGGGACTTTACAGCTCTCATAGAGTTAATCATTCTGGACAGGTCTGTTCAGCTGTGAGTTAATGAGCTAATTAGCCTAGCCTGTATAGTCAGGAAGTGATACAGAGATTCCCCCCCCCCCCCATGCTGCCAGACACACACTGTTGAGAGTTATACAGAGAGGGTGAGAGACGCTACTATACTGATATGGGAAGGCACACACAGACAGCCGTGTGAGACACTGAAAGGAGACCTGTTGCAGGTACACTGGGTAAAGTGGGGAAAAGAGTTTTGTTCTCCCATGATTTAGTTAGGGACTAAGCAGTATTAGTCAATGCTCCTGGAAGGAGTTAGGTCTCTTGTTTCTGTTTTGTGTTATGAGTTAACCCTGTACCTGCCTTATACCCTGTAAATAAACCCCTGTTTAGAAAGTACAGTGTTTCCTGCCTTTTGATCTGGACAAAAGATCCGACGCTGGGACTGAGACGTCACAATATATATATATATTGTGACATAGTCACTGACTCAGTAGGCTGGAAGAGTGAATGGAGAGATGCTGCAGCCAATACACAGAGCGTTAATCTCCTCAGAGAGAGAAAGCACAGCTGAAGTCTGATTAAACAGGGGCTGAACTCATCAGTGAAACAAGTGCTTTAAAAAGCAGGAAGTTGCTCACACAAGGTGAGCTTGATTTTCCCCAGGAGGCTGGAGAGACTCCTCCCGGCTAGGAAGCCCTAGCTGTTGCTCTGGTCCCCCAGTCCTGCGTGGAGCTTGGCTGCTGGGACCAGCTGGGACCCCAACCCAGGATAAATATAAAGATTGCTGCGAGCTGGACACAGCCTGCTCCCCGGAACCAGTGTTCCTGTTTGCTGTTGGAGCTGCATTACAGATAAGACTTTATTATGATACTTATTTGTTATACTTTGTAGAACACATGTTTTGGGCATAACCAGATTAGCTGGCTGCTCTGTTAGTTAGGGCTCAAGAAGTGAGTTAGTTTCCCTAACGGGGATAAGCTTTGTTTTCTAGAAAGTAGTTTCTTAAAGGGACAGTGCACCCGTACTTTATTTTGGTTGTGGCTAATAAACCACTACAGTTTAAAGTTTCCTTTCATGTCTAGCATCTGACTGACCTCGCCGCGAGGCCATCTTGCCAAAGGGGGTGTCAGAAATGGGATGCTATGCCTCTTGGGGTCAGTAGATGAAGATGTGTTGAGACACTGAACTCAAGCAAAAAAAACCCCGTTATTTTGCTGAAGCATTGAATTTACAGCTAGCAAGTGCTGGGTATAAAGTTTGCCCCATTGGGTATGAAAGGATTGCTGTGTAAAGCTAATGCATTTTGCTGAAGCAAGTGAATTTGCAGCTAGCAAGTGCTGTGTGTAAAATTTGCCATGTCTGGTATTAAAGAAAGTGAAAATGGATTTAAGCAAAGATGTTGCCCTAAGAAGAACCCAGAAGGTTCAAAGATTGTAAAGCACATACAACTTACGTGTGTTGTGCAAAGTCTGCTTCGTCGGGTGTGGGAAAAAAACGGGGTTTTGAAATGGCCGCCGTCAAGTGTCAGTTTTGCAATGTACATAACCATACAAAATAGTGTCCCTTCAGGCCATATGATGATTATGATGACAACTCATATGTGGCCCCGAGAAGAGAGACGTACCCGCAGATGAAACCTGCAAAAGTGACCAGTGTCCAGAGCGCAGGACCCCATAACCTTGGAGTCGGTGACCAGAAGTTCGGAGCCGTGCCGGCTAGAAGGAAACCAGGTGACTTTCTAAAGGATTCAGTAGACGCTACGTTGGACTCTACTTCTGCCCAGAAGGAGGTTTCTCCGATGAAGCTGGAGGAAAAGCTTACAACCCCAAGACAGATGTTTGGGTCACTGAAGCAGTCCAAGGAAAAGGTGGCGGTAGAGATAAAGCAAGGGAGACGCACCAGGAAGCATGACCGTGATACCGTTGCAGTACTACAATCTAATTTCCACAAGGCACGGAAGACAAAGGACAAGTGGCAATGCAGTAGGACAGTTAAAATCCAATCATATTACAGTGCCCAGGGGACACAAAGTGGATTCCTTGCCATGAGGGCAGCCACTGTGAAGAGACAGTCACGAATGAGATGAAAGTGTGCCCGTGATCGTAAGAGGCAAAAGACCGCACAGATTGTCCAGTGACTCTCTCAACAGAGTAAGTTAAAGATTCAAAATAGAAAGGCCCAAGCCTATGAGTCTGCTGACGGTAAAAGAGAGGTGCCATAGGGTGCACTTCGGGTTAGTAAGAATCCCGACCATGTTGAAGTACTAAAGATAAATATTGTGGAACCCAACACTGGAGGTACGCTTATGGAGAAAGGTCCAAAAGCCATCACCGCTAAAACAGAGTTGCTGTCTTCACAAGAGAAGGCCAAACAGTCACTGGCGAGTGTATGCAATGAGCTGACCGAGGTCAAGGCTCTTCTACAGGGTAAGGGAGACTCTGAGCACAAGAGAACGATGCATCTTCAGGTTTTGAAGATCAAGGTCACAACGTGGCGTAGAGTCCTGTCAGAGAGAGCTAATAGACAGCAGGATGATCAGGAACCTTTGCAAAAAGAGACACAACAAAAGCGGAGCATCAACCTTAAACTGGCACAACACAAGGAGATAGTGAGGTACCAGTTTTCATGCCCAGATGGCCTGGTAATTACCCCAAAAAGAAAATGCCTAAATTGGAAGGCAAGAAAAAAAAAAGGGGGGAGGGAAGGGCCGACGTCGGATATTTACGACAAAGATGCTGGTCCACGGGAATGGTGCACGGGCCGCTCCACAGGACATTGTTTCGCTGGGGGGAGGGATATGTGACAGGGTCACTGACTCAGTAGGCTGGAACAGTGAATGGAGAGACGCTGCAGCCAATACACAGAGCGTTAATCTCCTCAGAGAGAGAAAGCACAACTGAAGACTGATTAAACAGGGGCTGAACTCATCAGTGAAACAAGTGCTTTAAAAAGCAGGAAGTTGCTTTCAAAAGGTGAGCTTGTTTTTCCCCAGGAGGCTGGAGAGACTCCTCCCAGCTATGAAGCCCTAGTTGTTGCTCTGGTCCCCCAGTCCTGCGAGAAGCTTGGCTGCTTGGACCAGCTGGGACCCCAACCCAGGATAAAGATAAAGATTGCTGCGAGCTAGACACAGCCTGCTCCCCGGAACCGGTGTTCCTGTTTGCTGTTGGAGCTGCATTACAGATATGACTTTATTGTGATACTTATTTGTTATATTTTGTAGAACAAATGTTTTGGGCATAACCAGATTAGCTGGCTGCCCTGTTAGTAAGGGCTCAAGAAGTGAGTTAGTTTCCCTAACAGGAATAGGCTTTGTTTTCTAGAAAGTAGTTACTTAAAGGGACAGTGCACCCGTACTTTATTTTGGTTGTGGCTAATAAACCACTAAAGTTTAAAGTTTCCCATCGTGTCTAGCGTCTTACTGACCCCGCTGCGAGGCCGTCTTGCAACTATATATATATATATATATATATATATATATATATATATATATATATATAATGATTATTAACTGCACAAAATAATCATTATAATAGTTGAACATTTTCACATGTTCTTTACAAACAATATTCTATCCAATTTGTGTGTTTCTGAGTTTTGCTACTGAATCATGTTGAATACACAAGCACAAATTTTGGAATATACAGTCCACCTGTATGTGGGAGAATAATACATGGACACTTCTTCCTTTGTATAATGACCTTGTACAGTGTTGGGATATAGAGAGAAAAAGGGGGAGCACAGGTTGAAGAGTTTGGGGTATGTATAGTATCTTATTAGATATTTGTGGGTGTGCTTGAAAGATATATTAAATCACTTACACGGCCTTATGTAAATGCTCTCACAGCAAGGTTTACTTGTCTTTGTGTTCCCTTGGTTGGTTTCCTTCTTCTTTTCAGGGCTTGGTTTTCTTCCTGGATTTCTTCAACAGTCCTCGGCTTACAGTGAGGATGTCTCCCTCGGAGTGAACAGATTGAAAGACAATTGTTTAGAGGGGAATACAGACAGTATGTTATAATGTCCAATGCTTTCAACTCTAAATATATATATATACAAAGGCAGTAAATGCTGCCAGCACTCACATGGGCAAGTGTGAGTACAATCCTAGGGGAAGGTATCTTTTTATCCAAACTGGTCTTCACACGTGGTGATCTATAGGTGTAATTAGGGTCTGGTATATAATAATAAATGTAAATCAAATGATACTCACACGGCCTTGTGTGAGTAAATACACATCAAGGTGTCTTTAACTTGAATATTTTCTTTCTTCTTTTCAGGTTCTTGATCTTCTTCCTTGTTTTCTTCGGCGGTCTTCAACTCCCAGTGAGAAAATCCCCCTCGGTGTGTACAATTTTGAAAACAATTGTTAGTGGGAAAATATCAACATAATTCTGTGGTAACCCACTAGAAAAACCCAAGCAGATATGTAAAAGCAGCAAATGCTACAGGCACTCACACGGGCAAGTGTGAGTGCAATCCTAGGGAAGGTATCTTTTATTCTCTGTTGGTGAGAAAAAAAAAAAAAGATACCTTCCTTTAAAGCCCATTTCCTGCAGATAGACCCTCGGTATCCTTTTTTACACAAGAGAGACATACTAATAAAGATCAAGAAGCGGGTTATTTTGATAGAACATACTTATCTAATCCTAGAGAGGAAAACACTAGAACAAATCCAAATAATACAGAGATTGGTCAGTCAAAAAACCAAAGAAGTGCAGGAGGGGTAAAAAGAGCAGAAAAGACACACGGAGCAGACAGCAAGAGGAAGAAGTACTCATAAATTCAACACTCAACAATGTTATCAACATTTCTGATGCCGTTCTCACATCATCACAGGTGCTATTGCTAAACAAAGGCCTTAACTATGCCCCACAGGAGAATTTTGATTTATTTACCACCATTATAGATCTCCAAAAATACACCAGGAAATGGGCTTTAAAAAAGTTATTTGCAAAGAAAACTGTGAATACAACAGCCACAGATGGCAAGCCTTGTGATGATAGTGGTAACGGTACAATTCCTGTTTCAGTTAGAAGTGCTTCCTCCTTTGCAGATACTGCATGTACCTTTGATTTACAGTCCCTATATGAAGAGGGATGTACAGATGCAATTATAGAACCCCCTTTTTTCGGCAGAACTGATTCAAATCTTAAGAAACGGTCCACCTTCATCCCCTATAACACCAAAGGGCCATGTTTAACTACATTTGAACGACTTGTTGACAGAGATTTAAAAACATTAGCTAGAGGTTATTCATTTTTGAAATCATTTTCTACATCAGATAATCTCACTGCACAAGAAAGACTTGATTTAGAAGATCTAAAGAAAAACAAAGATATTGTAATTAAAAATGCCGACAAGGGGGGTGCAATAATTGTTCAATCTGCAAATAAATACAGAGATGAAGCTCTCAGATTACTGAGTAATACGGATTTTTACATTAAACTCAAAGCAGACCCCACAAAAAGGTTTCTTGGTGAGCTTGAAAAACTGCTTGAATTGGGTGACGTACTATATGTCATAACAAATAAAGAGAGACAGTTCCTGACGTGCGAATCCCCTATCATCCCCGTGTTTCACCATCTCCCAAAGATCCATAAGTCACTGGAGAACCCTCCGGGGCGTCCCATTGTGGCTAGCATTGGATCTTTGGGAGATGGTGTGTCACGATATGTGGACAAATTTCTCCAACCGATTGTTAAAACTTTACCATCATTTATTGAGGACACCTCAGCACTATTGCTTTCCTTGGGGGACATCATTTGGAAAACAGGTTATCGTTGGGTCACCATGGATGTCACATCACTGTACACCATTATCGAACACCAACACGGACTTCGTGCCATTTATTATTATCTTCAACTTTCTTCACTTTCCACTGCACAAATCACTTTCATTAATGATGCCATTTTATTCTTATTAACTCACAATTATTTTTTATTTGATTCACAGTTTTTCTTACAAACACAGGGCACGGCTATGGGGACTTCGTTTGCTCCCTCATATGCCAATCTTTTTATGGGTTTATGGGAATCTCAGCACATTTATGGTAGCACTAATAAGTTTCGTTCTAATATCATTTATTATAAACGTTATATAGATGATTTAATTTTCATATGGGATGGTGATCTTGACAGTATTCACTCCTTTGTTCACGAAATTAATTGTAATGATCTTCACCTTCACTTCACTTTTGAAACACATATTGAAAAAATTAACTACCTCGATGTGACCATCCATGGTGATCCCACAGTGGGTATACAGACTGACATTTATACCAAACCGCACGCCAGGAACTCGTACTTGCATGCAAGTAGCAGTCACCCTAAAGCATTGATCCAAGGTATACCTAAAGGACAATTTATGAGGTATAAATGCCTCTGCTCCAACCAGGAAACATTTTTGAAACATTCCAAAACTCTGAGTTCGAAATTTCTCTCTAGGGGTTATAAACAAGAGATTGTTAATAGAGCATTTCAAAGTGTGGATCTGATGAACCGAGAAGAACTGCTTACTCATAAAAAGAATAAAAGAGGCAAACAATCAGTTATAATGGATAGCCCTTTATTCATAACAAAATACAGTAAACAAGCATTCCAGATAAAACAAATTATTCAAAAGCATTGGAATGTACTCAAGATGGATACTGATCTTGAGAAATACACTAACTCTGGTCCCAGATTTGCCTTTAAAAATGCCAATACACTTGCCACATCCATATCCAAAAGTATGTTCCAATCAAAAGATCCCAAACTTGGAAATATACCGAAAGGGTTTTTTAGATGTGGTTTTTGTAATTACTGCAAGTATGCTTCACCTACAAAAAGAATTCGCACATTGTTCCCTAATTGCAAACAGCGGATTAATACTTTTATTAATTGTCAAACTACACATGTAGTGTATGTCATCACCTGTGGTTGCAAACAAAGGTATGTAGGCAGAACAATAAGATCTTTATATGTCAGAATCTCTGAACATGTGAGACTTATTAACAAACGTGATTTAACACATCCAGTCTCAAAACACTTTTCATTATGTCCACAAGGGGGATTAAAGAACTTCTCTTACTGTGGGGTTGAACATATCCCTATCCACCCTAGAGGTGGAGATAGACTTAACCGTTTAAATAAGAAAGAGATGTCATGGGTTTTCTCTCTAAACAGTTTACAACCTTGTGGTCTCAATGTGGAATGGGAACTTAAACATTTTCTTTATGATTAATTTTGGTTATTTCAGTTTCTTTTTTGTCATTTTTTTGTCATTTTTTTTTGTCATTTTTTTTGTCATTTTTTTGTCACTTTTTTGTCTTTTTTTTTTTGCCATTTTTTACTTGTTTTTCCCTCTCCCATCTTCATCTTTTTCTTTTTCCTCTCTTTACCTCCCCCCTTCCCATCCCCTGCCCCCCCTCCCCATTCCTTTTTCCCCTCCCCCCCTCTCCCCCCCTCTTTCCCCCTCCCCTCTCCCCCCCCCTTTCCCTCCAGTCCCTCGTCCCCATTCCCTCCCTCCCTTCCCCCCCTTTCCTTTCCTTACCCTTCCTTTATCCCTTTGCTTTCATAAGTATTTAGAGATATATTTTCTTGATCAATATGTTATGTTTATTATATCAAAGATTCTACATGATTTAATACTATTCCCATTGAATTTCTGCCCATATGCATCTTCCATATACTGCCACAGGATGATGAGATAAAGTTATAAATCATATATGTAGAATGTTTTAAATGTTTGAATTATCCTGTCACAGCCTTTTTGATTCTCCTATCCCATTAATCTGGGCCTGTGATGAAATACAAGTGAATGATTTTTGCTTTAAATAAGCTCAAGGAGTATAGATTTCATGTTTCATTGACCTGTCATTAATATACCAACAAGAAACAACTTGATATATATTCATGTTTTTGGTCACAATGACAGGTCATTTTATATGTATTTTTATATGTATTTTTGTATTTTAACTTTTTCATCTGACATCTATGTTGACTATGCGGACTCTGTGTTTCATATTGAGGTGATCAATGATTATTATACTAGACACCTGATATTCATTGTGTTGATTGATTTGAACAGCTGTCATAGATCTGCTGGTGTATAACTAGATGTCTTGTGATGCAAGCGAATTACTCTTTTGACAAAGGCCTTCCAGGCCGAAACGCGTAAAGAGGACTCGCTTGCACCTTGTGCAAATAAAGCTTATTTTTATCCCACATCAGCCTTCATCTATTTTTGTGCTGTGCGACGCATCTTTCTCTCCTTGAGAAGTTCCTTTACATTGCTGCATCAAGCGTCTGCACGCTGAGTTCCTGCTGGCTTGCGGTTTCCTTCACTGAGTCTGCCGTGACGTTATCAGCAAGTATCGTTCAGGCCGCCGGTCAGGTGACCGCCCTCCGCGTCTGCGGGTATTGGGTTGGCGGTGAAGAACAAAGATCACAAGCAGAGACGCCCTGACTTCAGCCAGGAGAAGCAGATATATTATACTGAGAAGACCCGCACAGGCTTCACTAACCACTACAAAGACTTACACATGAGTGTCCCATATCCCAACCTCATAGTGCTCGCGGTGAGCCGGTTGGGGGGAATGATTATATGTGTCTTCATATTACACTAAGGTTGTGTATCGCCTGGGTCTAGAAGATTTACTTTATCTTGCACCAGCAGGACTATGCTATATTCTGAGCGCCTGGAGGGTTAATCGGATGATTCACCCGTTTGTATGATAGTTCTTTGAGCATTTCGCAGTGATGTGTGTTGTAGTTGCATTGGAGAACAAAACGACAAATTGAATTGTAGAGGGTGTCAAGTTTGCTAAGGTGGGTTTGAGGTGCCGTGCCATATACTATGTCTCCATAGTCAATAATTGGCATTAGCATCTGCTGTGCGATACGCTTTCTGACCAGGAGACTTAGGGAGGATTTGTTCCTGTAAAGTACCCCTAGTTTGGCATAGGTCTTGGTTGTCAGGGTATCAATGTGCATTCCGAATGTTAAGTGGGAGTCAAACCATAAGCCCAGGTATTTAAAACTAGTGACAGGGGTTAGGGTGGTGTTAGTGTTGGTTCTAATATGGAGCTCAGTCGCTAGAAGCTATAAGAATTTAGTCTTGGTCCCAAATACCATTGTTACAGTCTTGTCAGTGTTTAAAAACAGTTTGTTTTGGGAAATCCAGTTTTTGAGTCTCAAAAAGTCAGACTGAAGTATGTGTTGAAGGTCAGAGAGGCTATGGCTGTGTGCATATAGGATTGTGTCATCTGCATACATGTGTATTGAGGCTTCCTTACAAGCTGTGGGAAGATCATTAATGAACACTGAGAAGAGTAGGGGCCCCAGAACAGAGCCTTGCGGGACACCACAGGTGATATCCAGGGGGTTGGAGTTAGAGCCTGAGATGGACACATGTTGTGATCTTCCTGATAGGTAGGACTGAAACCAGTTTAAAGCATGCTTCCCTTTTCCAGAGCTCTGGAGTTTGTTAAGCAGGATAGCATGATCAACTGTATCAAAAGCCTTTGCAAAATCTAGGAATACTGCACCAGTGAGTTGTCCCAGTTCCATTCCACACTGGATTTCATTGCAAACTTTTAGCAGGGTAGTTACGGTGGAGTGTTTGGGACGAAAGTCAGATTGGAATTGGCTAGGGAATTTTGTCTTGGTGTAGTAGTCGCTTAATTGGTAGTGGACACATTTTTACATGACTTTGGATAGAATTGGGAGAAGTGAGATTGGTCTGTAGTTTGAGACAGTGTTTTTGTCCCCACTTTTGAAGATTGGGACAACTCTACCAGTTTTCCAGGTCTTAGGGATATGGCCTGCAGACAGGATAGAGTTGACTTTGGAAGCAATTGGTTTGGCAATGGCTGGGGCACCAAATCGTAGGAACCTAGATTGTAGTAAGTCAGGTCCGCATTGGCTGCTTAGTTTTAGTTTGAGGAGCGCTTGTGTAATCTCCTCTTCAGATACTGGGCCGAATTGAAAATTGTGGGCAGTGTTGGGAAGGGGTGGGGCTATGTGGGCACTCCCAGGATGAGATTCAGGTTTGTGGTTTGGGCTGCGTTTCGCTAATAAGTTAGTGGCACACCCCACAAAGTAATCATTGAATGCATTTGCAATGTCAGTGGGGTTTGTCAGAGTAATAACCCCCTTAGTGATATTACTTGGTTGTTGATGGTTAGGAGGCTGGAATATATTGTTGATATCCAGTGGTCGACAAATCATCAAAAAATCTACTCGCCACACAAAAAAATCTACTCGCCACCTAGTACCAAACGTGTGCTGCTTGGGCCAATAGGAGCTCGCCACGATGCTAAATCTACTCGCCCGGGGCGAGCAAATGTATAGGTTTGTCGAACACTGTTGATAACCTTCCAGACGTTTGATGTATTTTGGTGGAGATTGTCAGAGTAATATTGTGCTTTTGCGTGCATTGTTTGCCTTTTCACATGTTCCGCAGGCATCTGTAGTGATTGAGAACCTTGGTAGTGCCAGTTACTTTGTAGCTTTTCCACAAGGTATCCCTGAGCTGGTAGAGTGCAATAAGGTCAGTTTTAACCCATGGTAGATGGGCCCCCCGTACCCTTATTTTGCGTAGTGGAGCATGGGTATCGCAGAGTTTTAAGAACTCGGATTGGAAATACTCGAGCACAGAATTAGGGTCCGGAATTAAATCGATTCTGTGCCATGAGTAGTTGGTAAGGTCATCCAGAAACTGTTGTGGGTTAAAGTTTTTAAATGTTCTAGTGAGAAGAACTTAAGGGCTTGAATGGGGCGTTTTAATTTTCCTTACACAGTACACTATTGCATGGTCACTGAAAATGTCAGGAAGGATGCCAGAGGATTGGATTCTGCTGGGGTTTGAGGAGAAAATCCAGTCTAGCAAGGAATGGTTATGCGATTTCAGGTTTGTCCATGTGGGTTGGGAAATGAGTTGTGATAGGTTAAGTGACTTGAGTTGCATCTGGATTTTATGGTTTTTAGGGTCAAGCCAGTTGAAGTTGAAATCCCCAAGAACTAGCAGCTCACTCTTCTCGTTCAGAGAGGAAATGGAGCCAAGAAACTGGGTGATATCAGCCAGGGATTGTAGAGGGGCTTTAGGGGGGCGGTAGATGCCAGCGAGCAAGATGTGCTTAGAAAAGGGGAGGCAGATTTTGCCAACTAGAATTTCAAAAGAGGGTGGGCTTGGGGGGCAATTTAACAGTGTAAATTGTAATGTGTCTGCAATATAAAATAACACCCCTCCTCCTCCTCTCTTTGACCTATCTCTCCTAAAAATTGAGTATCCCTGAATGGCGATATTTGCATCAGGGGTTTTATGGGTTAGCCATGTTTCTGTAAGAACAATGGCTTTGGGTTTATGCATAAGGCACCATGCCCTTAGTTCGTCTAGATTGGGCAGCAGGCTCCGAATATTTATATGGGCGACAGATAGCCCTTTTTGGAATTTAAAGGTGGAATTCTCAGGGGCATGGGACAGATTTTAAATGGGAGGACCTGGGTTAGGTTCAATATCACCTGCTAAAGAGAGTAATAGTATGAGCAGAAATTTGGGTAGTTGTTTGCAAGTTGTAAATTTGTGGTGTTTGCCATTAGAGTGAGCAGTTGTTGGTGTGCTGGTTTTTAGAGTTCTTCACCAACATTCCATAGATAATGAAAGGCTTTTGAGTAGTCCAGGGTGTATGGTGATGTTGGTTGTGGGCCAGGATGGAGGAGTTTGTAGTGTATAGAGGGAGTAACATCTCCATGAGGCCAGGAGAAAGAAAAAAGTTAAGATACATAGCAGGTTCATTATGCCAGAGGTAGGCAATGCTGCATGGAGCTGTTGTGAGTGTGTGCAGACTAAACCGCAGGGGTGTGCCTGTTCCTTGGCAAATGTTTTGCTGCATTTCAATGCTAGTCAGTTCTTGGTTTCAGTGGGCTGAGCTGGTGTGGGAGGTATTTTTGTGCATTTAGTTTTGGGAGAGGCTGCAGTGAAATAAGTTGTAAAGGGGTGTGGGGTTAAAATATGCAGGTCAACAAGCATGGGATCAAAGTGTGGTCATACTGCTGCGGCCAAGTTTATTCGAGCATTTGCCCGTTCTTGGCCGCAGCAGTAGCCTGGCGCGCGCCCGAGGGTGACGGGCGCGCGCCGAAGCAGCGGAAGAGCGCCCTCCGATCGGGGCGCTCTCCCTACCGCTGCCAGGTCCGCCGGGTCCCCCGGAACCCCCTGCCGCCGTCCCCCACATCGCGGGACACCAGGGCTCCCTCGGGGAGCCCTGGACGCGCGTGCAGGGGGTGCAGGCTCCCGAAGACGCGTGACCGCGCGTCTATGACGCGCGGCACGCCGAGGGGCGGCCACTAGCAAGCAGGGAAATCTCCCGGCTTGCGGATCTGGCCGCACTGCAATTAATTGTGTCTTCAGTGTATAAGCTCACCGTTTGTTGCCTTGAGTAAGTGTTTGTAGAAAGGATGCAGTCCCCAGTCACCTCTAGTTAAACTATAGTCTAACTATTATTGTCACTTAAAATGATCACTTTAAATGCATCACTATTAACATGTTAGTATATAACATGTTTGTAGTGATAGCATGTGGACAAACGAAACTTTCTGTAGTACAGGCAGTCCTCGGTTATCCGACACAATGTGTTACTCAAAATGGCATGGGATAGCGAAACGTCTTAAAGCGAAACACGTTTTCTCATAGGAACACTGTTTAAATAAAAGGTTCCGTTCCTGAAGGCATTTTTAATGCTAAAATACACCAAATATTAAACTCAGCCAAAAAGGTATGCAGCCCACACAAATTATATAGTGTATATACTGTATTATAAATATATATATATATATATATATATATATATATATATATATATATATATACATCTATATATATATTGTGACAAACGCCCCTCTTTTGTAGTGCTGACGTCTGTCTGGGTACTTCCCGACACAGTCTTCTAGGGTTAATTATACAACAAACAGGATCATGCAAAGTATTATGCTGCTTAACTCAGGCTTCTGCCTGCTTTATTTTCATCCAAGTAAGGTACTGCAGCTTTAACATGTGAAGGTTAGAGGTACTCAGATACTTTCATTCAGCAGTTCACATATTTCAGTGTTACAATATTTCCCACACTGTTATTTCAAGAAATAAAACCAAAATCATATAAGCAAAATCCTATCCCTTTCAGGGATCTAACTACACATCAGAATCAGTCTCTCTAACAGTTGCTGGCCAACTAAACTGGTTCCCCAGCTTAAAACAATGCTCTCTCATTTAGGGTCACAAGATACAGCACAGTCTTTTAGCAACAGCAGTAACCATTTGTTTTGTCTTATCTGTTTGTGGTGTCCAGGCAAATCCTCTGGTACTGTGATACGTGGAGGGGCCGTCAACCCCGACACTGGAAACAGGGGAGCAGCGATACCCCCAGCCTCCAGGCTCTAAGGAGAGAGAGTGAAATGCAAAACCTCTCTGCTCTAAATACCTGTGCATGTGATTAGAAGAGAAGGTGAGGGAGAACTAGAGCCATTATAATCTGTGGTCTGGATTTTCCATCCAGCTGCCTGCGTTAATGGGAAGCTGTGGAACGGATCATTTTTAACTATTCCTGCACTTTCTGACCTAAAATGGGGCAGAAAGCTGCCTAACATCTTTGGACTATGTCACATATCCCCCTCCCCAGCTCACACCTACTGGGGTGAGCGGCCATGGACCTCACTGGGGTGAGCGTCCTACCTGAAATACTTGAGCTAACTCCTCAGTACAATATTAAGTATTCACATGACACGAATATGAACTTCATTATATATTTACCAACCGAAAAGGGCATTTTTTTTCTATATTGTAAGCTACCACTATTTTTTTTTTTCTTATACTACAGCCTTGTAATCTTAAGGGCCATCAACCCTGTATATTAATTTGTAGTTTTACCTACATTTTCAATGAAGAGAAAAAAAAAATACAACATTGCAATATTTACAAAAATGCTTTTCTAAAGGCATAGTATAGCATTATACTATTAGTATTTCCCTTTTGGGGCCATTACCAGGCCTTTGCGTTTTGAAGACCTAGTTGCCTCTGTACAAACGTAGTCCATATTAACAACGTCATCAGGATCTGTCAACAAGTTTGTGTTTTCAGGAACTGCCACCCACTTGGCTAAAACATCTTCTGTGGTGGCCTGGCTGCGTTCACTAGTTTTATAATCTTCTGGACAACGTAAATGAAATTGAGGATCTGGATTTTTGAATCCCAGATCAGGGAGAATATTCTCAGGAGGGTGCCTATCTGTTTCTGGAATAACAGCAGCACAATCAAAGTCAATTCTTTCTCCTTCCTCTTTGTCATCAGTGAGGACATTGACTTTAAGTGTATAGGAACGTACAGCTTGCTTGGTTAGGAGGTAGGATTGATAGCCCGACTGAACCACTTTAGCAGCTTCTCCCATGTCCTGGTAGCGTCTTTGTTGCTGTCCTTTATTTCTTTTTCCACTCAGTGCAGCTGCTAATTCAACTTCTTTGGAGTTGAGTTGCGACTCCATGTCTGTCATTTGTTTCAGAGCAAAGTTTAACTCTGTTTCATTTTTTCTATTCTTGACCTGCAGCTGCAGGTGCTCCTCTCGGGTCTTGTTCAGCTCCAGCAGCAGCCGGGCCCCCTCATTTGCCGTGTGGTCCAGCTGCTTGTGGATATCGGCCATCTCGCTTTCATAGCGCAATGTCAGGCAGACCACCTGACGGATGGACACCTCCTCCATTTCGGCGCACTGTATCTCGTGCTCAGCCATCTGCTTCTGCAGCTCTTCCTGTATTTCTAGCTTTTCCTGGATCAATTGCTTCTCCACTTTTGCTGCTTGGTGAAGCTTCTTATCACCTTCACTGATCTGGTCAGTCAAGTCTGAATTTTTCTGTTTCAGAATTACATTCTCTCTCTTTACAGTCTCTAAATTACTCAGGGCATTCTCATAGGTTTCTTTCAATATTCCCAGCTCTGTGTTCAGACCGTGGCCCTCCAGGAGTGAGTTTTGCACCTCTGTGCTGAGCGTGTGAACCTCTTGCAGAGCGTTCCCGTATTTCTGTTTTAGGATAGCAATCGATTTGTCAGACTTAATCTGTTTTTCCTCTATGGTGGCAATTACGGTGTTGGCCTTTTTCAGACTAGTCGTCACCTCTTCCAGCTCACTCCGTAAGAGAGACTCTGTTTTCTTCAAAGTCTCGTGCTCTTGTAAAGCTGGAAGTATACACCTCTGTAACTCGGCGTTCGCTTCTCGCTCCTTGTTCCAACATTCTCGCACCTTATTGTTAGATTCTTGTTCCTTCTTCCAACATTCTCGCTCCTTCATCAATCCCTGCCGCAGGACTTCATAATCATGGCGGGCAGCTTGGAGTGCAGAAACCAAAGCCTCTTTATCCTGGTTCAAGGATTCAGCTTCCCTTTTCTCCTCCTTTTCCTTTGCCACTGTTCCCGTGACAATTCTGCTAGTCACTCCGGTCTGCAGTACATCTCGGCGCCTTTCTGACGCATGTCCTGACAGCGCAGGTTCAAGTGGCTCGGTCACTTCCCCTGTGACTTGAGGAACAGTTTTCTTTTTCTTCTTTCTTTTTGCTTTATTAGCTCCAGAGATATCAGTGGTACTGGGCAAATGGCTCAATGGTATCAGCTTAAACATCTTGCTTGCACTCATAGGGCGTTGCTTGTTTTTGCAGCTGTTTGTCTTTGAAAATTTTGGGGCACACATCTTCCATGTGACCTACTTTATGACAGGCCCAGCATACTAAATTCATCTGTGGGTACGGCTCTCCTCCAGGGGCCACATATGAGTCGTCATCATCATCATCATCATCATCGTATGGCCTGAAGGGACACTGTTTTTCATGATTATGTACATTACAAAACAAACATTTCACGTCGGCCATTTTAGAAACCCGGCAGGGACAATCTGCTAGCTGCAATTTCACTCACTTCAGCAACTTGCATACAGCACTTGCTAGCTGCAAATTCACTCACTTCAGCAAAAGGCATTTTGGTTTTCTGTTTGGGTTCAGGGTGCTATTGCATCCACACTTTGCACATTCTCTGTGTATGCTAGAAGCACAACTGATATACACAGTGGGATAGACTTCACTCATAGCATCTGTACTTTAGTTCAGCTGGGCGGCCATTTTAAACCCCCGCATTTATTTGCAAACCCACAGACTTTTTAGTGTCGACCCGCATTCTCCACCATATGTGACAAACGCCCCTCTTTTGTAGTGCTGACATCTGTCTGGGTTCTTCCCGACACAGTCTTCTAGGGTTAATTATACAACAAACAGGATCATGCAAAGTATTATGCTGCTTAACTCAGGCTTCTGCCTGCTTTATTTTCATCCAAGTAAGGTACTGCAGCTTTAACATGTGAAGGTTAGAGGTACTCAGATACTTTCATTCAGCAGTTCACATATTTCAGTGTTACAATATTTCCCACACTGTTATTTCAAGAAATAAAACCAAAATCATATAAGCAAAATCCTATCCCTTTCAGGGATCTAACTACACATCAGAATCAATCTCTCTAACAGCTGCTGGCCAACTAAACTGGTTCCCCAGCTTAAAACAATGCTCTCTCATTTAGGGTCACAAGATACAGCACAGTCTTTTAGCAACAGCAGTAACCATTTGTTTTGTCTTATCTGTTTGTGGTGTCCAGGCAAATCCTCTGGTACTGTGATACGTGGAGGGGCCGTCAACCCCGACACTGGAAACAGGGGAGCAGCGATACCCAAAGCCTCCAGGCTCTAAGGAGAGAGAGTGAAATGCAAAACCTCTCTGCTCTAAATACCTGTGCATGTGATTAGAAGAGAAGGTGAGGGAGAACTAGAGCCATTATAATCTGTGGTCTGGATTTTCCATCCAGCTGCCTGCGTTAATGGGAAGCTGTGGAACGGATCATTTTTAACTATTCCTGCACTTTCTGACCTAAAATGGGGCAGAAAGCTGCCTATCATCTTTGGACTATGTCACAATATATATATATATATATATATATATATATATATATGTTATGGTGGGTAAAAAAAGTGACTAAAATCCTCCACAGTAAAGCATAAAGCAACTGTAAATATTCCTGTATATTCATTTGCAAGTCTTAGACAGGTCTGCAACCCTGTCTTTCACCATTATCACCCAGCAAACAGCACTTCCACTGCAGCAAAGGATTCTGGGAAATGACATGCAAATGAGCACACAAAAGTGGCACTGTGTGCTCATTTGCATGTCATTTCCCAGAATCCCTTGCTGCAGTGGAAGTGCTGTTTGCTGGGTGATAATGGTGAAAGACAGGGTTGCAGACCTGTCTAAGACATGCAAATGAATATACAGGAATATTTACAGTTGCTTTATGCTTTACTGTGGAGGGTTTTAGTCACTTTTTTTACCCACCATAACCTTAATAGTGGTGGTGATTACCTACTCTTATCTCATTTGAGCCAACCTCACACTGATGAGACCCATCAAGGTTGAAACATGTCTGTGAGTGGGTTAACTGACTTTGCATCTCCCAAGTCCTTGCTTAAAAGCTGTGTTTAAAGCAGCATGCATTGACTAAGGGTTGCTCATGTAATGTGAGCATGAGATAAAAAGTGGCACTGTGTGCTCATTTGCATGTCATTTCCCAGAATCCCTTGCTGCAGTGGAAGTGCTGGGTGATAATGGTGAAAGACAGGGTTGCAGACCTGTCTAAGACATGCAAATGAATATACAGGAATATTTACAGTTGCTTTATGCTTTAGTGTGGAGGGTTTTAGTCACTTTTTTTACCCACCATAACCTTAATAGTCGTGGTGATTACCTACTCTTATCTCATTTGAGCCAACCTCACACTGATGAGACCCATCAAGGTTGAAACATGTCTGTGAGTGGGTTAACTGACTTTGCATCTCCCAAGTCCTTGCTTAAAAGCTGTGTTTAAAGCAGCATGCATTGACTAAGGGTTGCTCATGTAATGTGAGCATGAGATAAAAAGTGGCACTGTGTGCTCATTTGCATGTCATTTCCCAGAATCCCTTGCTGCAGTGGAAGTGCTGGGTGATAATGGTGAAAGACAGGGTTGCAGACCTGTCTAAGACATGCAAATGAATATACAGGAATATTTACAGTTGCTATATATATATAAATATACAGTGGTCGACAAATCACCCAAAAATCTACTTGCTTCCTAGCCCCGCCCCTAGTCCCGCCCCCAGACTTTATTTAAAAAAAAAGAATAAATTCCTAGTAAGAACAACATTCGTCTTTGACAGTTTATTTATTGTATTACATTATACTACAATTAGTCCTTGTTACTTGTGTGTGTGTATGTGTGTATGTGTGTATGTGTCTGTAAATGTCGGATTTAGAATAGAAAGCCAGATATGAATGACTAGTTTCCTGAACAGAGAGAGAGCGATAGAGAGAGAGGGCGACAGAGATAGGGAGAAGGCGACAGAAAGAGGGAGAGGGCGACAGGGAAAGGGAGAGGGCGACAGAGATACGGTGAGGGCGAGAAGGATAGGCTGAGAGCGACAGGGAAAGGGTGAGGGCGACAGGGAAAGGGTGAGGGCGACAGGGAAAGGGTGAGGGTGACAGGGAAAGGATGAGGGCAACAGGGATGGGTGAGGGTGACAGGGAAAGGATGAGGGCAACAGGGAGAGGGTGAGGGCGACAGGGAAAAGGCGGGGGCGACAGGGAAAAGGTGAGTGCGACAGGGTAAGGGTGAGGGCGACAGGGATGGGTGAGGGCAACTGGAATGGGTGAGGGCGACAGGGAAAGGGTGAGGGCGACAGGGAATGGGTGAGGGCGACAGGGATAGGGTGAGGGCGACAGAGATAGGGTGAGGGCGACAGGGAAGGGTGAGGGCGACAGGGAAAGGGTGAGGGTGACAGGGAAAAGATGAGGGCAACAGGGATGGGTGAGGGCGACAGGGAAAGGATGAGGGCAACAGGGAGAGGGTGAGGGCGACAGGGAAAAGGCGGGGGCGACAGGGAAAAGGTGAGTGCGACAGGGTAAGGGTGAGGGCGACAGGGATGGGTGAGGGCAACTGGAATGGGTGAGGGCGACAGGGAAAGGGTGAGGGCGACAGGGAATGGGTGAGGGCGACAGGGATAGGGTGAGGGCGACAGAGATAGGGTGAGGGCGACAGGGAAGGGTGAGGGCAACAGGGAGAGGGGGAGGGCGACAGTGAGAGGGTGAGGGTGACAGGGAGAGGGTGAGGGTGACAGGGAGAGGGTGAGGGCGACAGGGAGAGGGTGAGGATGACAGGGAGAGGGTGAGGGCGACAGAGAGAGAGGGTGAGGGCGACAGGGAAAGGGTGAGGGTGACACAGGGAGAGGGTGACATGGGGAGAGGGTGACACAGGGAGAGGGTGACAGGGAGAGGGAGAGAGGGTGACACACTCACAGACACACTCACTCACAGACATACACACTCACTCAGACACACACACACTTACTCACAGACACACTTACTCACAGACACACTTACTCACAGACACACACACTCACAGACACTCACACACTCACAGACACTCACACACTCACAGACACACACACTCTCACACTCTCACACTGACACACACTGACAGACACACACACACACACACACACTCTCTGACAGACACCCACACACACACACACTCTGACAGACACACACACACACACACACACACACTCTGACAGACACACACACTGACAGACACACACACACCCACACACTCTTACAGACACACACACTCTGACAGACACACACGCTGACAGACATATACACACACTCTGACAGACACATACATACACTCTGACAGACACATACACAAATTCTGACAGACACACACACACACACACACAAACACAAACACATACGGGCGACATCGGGAGCTGGGCCTGGGGAGGCACTCTCTGGCTGCTATGGGGAGGAGAAACGTGCTCAGAGAGGCGGGGGAGGAGGGAGGGCACTGCTAAAGGAGCCGGAGGCGGGGTAAGCTCCTGCAGCAACATGAACCCACCTCCTGCTTTTTTTTTCCCTCCAGCGCAAGCGGGGGAAATTAAACAGCAGGGCGAGCAGGGATTTTTTTTAAAAACAATTTTTTTTTTTTTAAATTGGCTGCTTGGGCCAATAGGAGCTCGCCACGGTGCTAAATTCACTCGCCCGGGGCATGCAGATGTATAGGTTTGTCGAACACTGTATATATATACAGAGGGTTTTTGTCACTTTTTTTACTCACCATAACTTAACTCAGTATTATGGTTTAGCCCAGCGGTGCGCAAAGTGGGGGGTGGGAGATTGTGCTGGGGGGGCGCGGGCAGTTGCAGAGGCCCCGCGCTCTTCCCCCAGGCATTTAAATTAAATGCCAGGGGATCGCGTGACGCCCCTGCAACTGTTTACTTACCGGGATTCAGCCGTCTGTGTTGCGTCGCCATGGCAACGCGGCGTCAATAGACGCCGCGGCACCATGTGACTTGACGCTGCGTGGGCGTGTGACGTCATCTGACGCGAATGAAGGTAGGCAGGGGGGCGCGAGAGCCGGGGGCAGAGTGACAGGGGGGCGCAGCACAAAAAGTTTGCGCTCCCCTGGTTTAGCCTATCCCATAGCCTCTCTTGCATTCCCAGTAAAATCAACCCCACACTGATGAGACCCATCAAGGTCGAAACGGCTGTCTGTGGGTGGTTTTCTGGGTATGCACCTTAACCCTGGCTGTGCTCAAAGCTGTGACCATGCAGCAAGCTTAAGCCAATAGGGAACCATGTTAAAAATGGTTATTGAGGCAAAAGTGACACTGTGTGCTCATTTGCATGTCATTTCCCAGAATCCCTTGCTGCAGTGGAAGTGCTGTATGCTGGGTGATAATGGGGAAAGGCGGGGTTGCAGACCTGCCAAGACATGCAGATGAGCGTACAGTTATATTTGCATATTTGCTTTCCTGTGGAGGGTTTTTGTCACTTTTTTTACTCACCATAACTTAACTCAGTATTATGGTTTAGCCTACTGCACCGACACACTTTAGTCGAGCAAATACCCAGTATGTACCTGGCAGATACCTGGAATGCGCCGCTCCTCACCTCTGACAAGCCCCGTTGCGTTTGCCTTCCCAGCCTGGGTTCATGCCTGGCTGACGGGCGGCTGATCTGTTAAATGATAATGATTAGGATTTAATAAGCTGCAATGCTTCGCGTGTCTACCAGATGGCATAAATTCATGAATTGTAATGCAGTATATATATATATACTGTGCAGTATTGCAGCCAGTGGGAATAAAATGCTTCAATCCCTGCCTGGAAAATAACCCAATGCACTCGGGCAGAAAACAGTCACAAACCTCAATACACCCGGGTATACCCGAATTCGTGGGACTAGCCGAGCTCGAATAAAGTGTGTCGCCAGTGTATCCCATAGCCTCTCTTGCATTCCCAGTAAAATCAACCCCACACTGATGAGACCCATCAAGGTCGAAACGGCTGTCTGTGGGTGGTTTTCTGGGTATGCACCTTAACCCTGGCTGTGCTCAAAGCTGTGACCATGCAGCAAGCTTAAGCCTATAGGGAACCATGTTAAAAATGGTTACTGAGGCAAAAAGTGACACTGTGTACTCATTTGCATGTCATTTCCCAGAATCCCTTGCTGCAGTGGAAGTGCTGTATGCTGGGTGATAATGGGGAAAGGCGGGGTTGCAGACCTGCCTAAGACATTCAGATGAGCGTACAGTTATATTTGCATATATATATATATATATATATATGTATATATATATATATATATATATGAGGAAAAGAAGAGGAGAGAGCGCATGCCCATAGCGTAAAATAGTATATTTAATGAGGGGAAGGGTTGGAAGGGGGGTAAAAAACGCACTTACAAAAGTACAATAAAATCAAGCATATGTGATAATAATCACCACCATCCGGTTCAAACTGCAAGCTCTTTGGGACAATCCCAGGCTCCGTTGGTAGAGGATCGACGTCCCCGCAGATTTCCAGGGCTGGTGTGCTGTTAGAAAGTCCAAGAAAACAGTTCCGTATCGTGTAGATCTCTGTAGCACTTGCGCATGGATAAGTCCGCTCCAGCGCTAGGTATTGACTTCAATGTTAGTGCGTCTGATGTAATGACGCTCCCTGACGCGTTTCGTCAGTCACGGCCAACTTTTTCAAAGGGATGTCTTGAGAGGGGGAGGTCCGGCATTATATATACACAACGTGATGATGTTAAGTACCTGGAACGCCCCCACTCAGCTGAAAAGTGCTTTGTGCTGATGCACATGGTTAACCTGTATACATATAGTACATACAATAATATATCGTGACCTAAAAGAATTGGAGGAGATACTTTATGAGAGAATATGTGAAAATCATATCCATATTATTAGACATAGTCCCAGCTATACTTAGGTCATTACACATAGTAGATAACATACATATATAATTTGGTTGATTATCAACAGTGGTTGATTATGAATATATATATCTATATCTATATATATATATATATATATATATATATAGATATATATATATATATATATATATATATATATATCTATATATATATATATATATATATATATATATATCTATATATATATATATATATATATATATTTAGATATATATAGTAAAAAAAAATGTATAATTTTCAGTGGTTGATTATGAATATATATATCTATATATATATATATATATATATATATATATATATATATATATATATATATATATATATATATATATATATATATATATATATATATATATATATGTATATATATATATATATATATATTTATATATATATATAGTAAGAAAAAATTCAACTTCACTTTTATTGGTGTTTCTTATACAAACATTATGCCACAAACCATTATGATGTACACCATCTTTTTTTTAACATCAAATAGAATATTCGTACAAGAAATACATTAGGGGCTACCTACAACATTGGACAAGACATACCAGACAAAGTACCTGGGGGAGGGGACGAGGGTGGGGGAAAAGGGTCGAGGGGGAACCGGTGCGCCTGTTGCTAGGGTTTTGGTGCCTTCTTTGGATTTTGTATCGTTTAGTTCTACGATTCTCTAAAGGACTTTCAACCTTTTTCCTGCTCTTTTCATGTCCTCGTGTCTATGATTCTGGCGATTTTCCCTCCCCGTATGCAATAAGTGCCGAATCCCTTCCAAATCAAGCCGAAAACATTTGCTCCCACTCTAGAGATGATTTGCCGATCACACACAGGTGTATCGGCGTGCATGGCGAGGTGGTGTTAAGTTCACTAATGAAACTTATTGCTGAATTTGCCGAAGCAAGCATGTTTTGGATTGAGCGTCCCATTTAAAGGCAGCGTGTATATTTATTCATTGAGAGAGAGAGAGAGAGAGAGAGAGAGAGAGAGAGAGAGAGAGAGAGAGAGAGAGAGAGAGAGAGACACACAGAGAGACACAGAGCTGGCCGATTTACATATTTCATATTGACTGAGACAGTTGTGGTGTATTGTGAGAGGTTTGTCTTGTGTTGTTTTGTTTACATCTTTGTCTTGTTTTCACTTTGTAAGTGTTCAGTGCGATTGTCTTTAAATTTATTTTCTGTTCTTTGTGTTGTATGGCCGCAAGGCGTGGAAAGAGTGATGCTGGTGTGAGTGGTACTGGTAGTCGTGTGAGTACGTGTCTGAGTGAATGTAGGATTCAGGGGAGTGCTGTTGCTGCGAGTGCGAATGGTGTTGCTGGGAGTGCAAGTGGTGTTGCTGTGAGTGCGAGTGCTGCTGGTGGCTCTGTTGCTGGTGCTGCTGGGGTGTCTGTTGGTGGGGTGGTTGCTGGTGGCCCGCTTTTGGAGTCTCTTCCATTGGAAGAAGGAGAGTCCAGTCAGCAGCAGCCAAACTCTGGGCCTGCACATATTCGGAAGAAACGTGTGGAGCGGCCACGTAATCCTCGGTTCAATGAAGAGGAAAACACAGTTCTTGTCACAGGGATTCTGGAGCACTATGACTGTCTGTATGGGCATTTACTAGGTAAGTCTATCTTTGCATTGATTCTTCAAATACATGTCCTAGGTCATGTGAGATGTCTTAATATCAAAATATTATTCTATAATATCTATCAATTAAACTTAATTGTTACACACATATTCCTTCATGCTTTAGAACGACCATAACAGTCAGTCGAAAAATGTTGCCAAAGTTCATACAATATTCATGCAAGCATCCTTACATTTTGTAAGGAATCCACTACTGGCTTTGACTATTTCCTTGCAGACTTATGCTGTTGCAAGCTTTCCCTGGCAATCTATGGCACATGTGCGGCCTCTCATTGCAGCTTCTGCCCTGTGCTACATCATTGGAGGAATACTCACACACCCTCCTCCTGTGATTGGATCTCCGCCCTTTATATTCTAGGCGTCGGCACTGAACCAGTGCCGAGCATAACCATTTCTACCTCTATGTTACTGTCGCTGCCACAAACCACCCCAGGCCTCTCTCCTAGCGTTCTTACCTTCCAAGTACCTGAGTATCCAGAGGCCTGTTCCTGGACGTCCGTGCTGAAGCGTTGTTGCCAGCACTGGTAGCTGCTGCATTCCCTCCTAGCAGTGGCTACCCTTCCTTTCCTGTGGCCTGCTGCTATCTCCTTGCAGTGGCCTGCACTGGACATCTGTGCTGAAGCGTTGTTGCCAGCACTGGTACCTGCTGCATTCCCTCCTAGCAGTGGCTACCCTTTCTGTTCCTGCGGACTGCTGCTATCCCCCTGCAGTGGCCTGTCCTGAACGTCTGTGCTGAAGTGTTGTTGCCAGCACTGGTACCTGCTGCATTCCCTCCTAGCAGTGGCTACCCTTCTTTTCCTGCGACCTGCTGCTATCCTCTTGCAGTGGCCTGCCTTGGACTTCTGCGCTGAAGCGTTGGTTCTTCCCGACGCTGCCCTGCGATGAACTTCAGCCAGCCTGCTGTCTCCTCCTGCTGAGATCGGCGTCATGGGCCGAGGCCGCTCCTCGCGCAGAAGCCACCCCCGCGCTCACGCTCCTAAGCTGAAGCGGGGAACTCCTGACTTCCTGTTGCCGAACTCCTGCTTCATTAACGATGATGCTGCCTTCTCCAATCCTGACCCTGCGATGTACGACTACGAACTGCGCACTCCGGATCAGTCTACGTGGACTAAGGTCGGTGATAATATAACCCCACCTCAGCCCCGCGGTCCGGTCCCGGTTTTTGGCGAGCATCGGCGTAACAGTATGGTCGGCCCATTAAAACCGGACCGCGCCGTGGCGGGGGATGGCAATTTATCAACTGAAGTTATGTCCCGGCCTGCGTACCAGTCCCACTCTGAAGGCCAGTATTTGTGTGAAGTACTACCCCTGATTGATGAACTGTTTACCTATGAAGGTTTAACCCCTTTGCAAAGTCAATGCCGTTGTGATCTCTTTATTAAGGCTTACTGCATCCAGAACTTAAAACAGTCTCTGGCCGCTTGTATTCGCTCTCCTGATTCCCCTATAACCTGGGATAACGTGTACCCTATGGAACTGGCTGACGCCCAAGAGGCAATCTACGCCCTGGCCTTATCACTGGACATTCACCTAGTACAACAGGGCGCCCTCCTCATGTTGGCTCAGTCTCAAGATACACTCCATGTACTTTCCTCAACACTAGACATTCACATAATAGAACAGGACCACTCCTTGCCAGCTACGCTGCTGCTTGGCAGTTCCCCTATGCTGTCAGTCCTGTTGCTAAACCTGTGGGGCTACCTCTCTTTCCTAAAATGGCCAACTCATTTCTCTGTTGCTACCCGCTAAGGAAGAAGCTGCCACGCTCCCTAATCCTGAGTTAACCTCCCTGGGTTCTGTCCCCGAGGTTATTCCGATCTTAACCCCTGCTAGTCAGGCCTATGAGTCCCCCATTGTAAATCCCTGCATTTCCCAGGTCAGTGTGTCTTCCCTAGTACCAGAGAATGAATCCTGTTTGCCCTCTTTTTCTAACCCTAAAATTCTAAGCTCTGTTTCTGAGGTTTTTTCTGTTTTAACCCCTACTAGTCTGCTCTGTGAGGTCCCTACTGCTAACCCTAGTATTCCGCAGTCTAATGTTAGGTCCCTAGGGCAAGAAGCAGAACCCCCTATGACCCCACTTTCGGAGACTAGCTTCTATTTCTCTGATTCTCAGGTACAGAGTAATTTAACCGCTGCAGGTCAGCCTTATGAACCTCCCTTGGTAAATCCTTATAGTTCGTCAGTCAAGGACACCTCCTTAGCTTCAGAGGATAAACCCCTTATGTCCTCTGACTCGGCTAAAATTCTCGGGGCTACGCCCCCTGAACTTTCGGCAATAATACTGTCTCCAGTTAAGAGTATTCTGGAGCCGTTTGTTTCTCTAAGCCTGTTCGCAGAATCCCTATTCCTAGGTATTTCGCTAACCCCGTCTGTCACTCAGAGAGCTGAAACCCCTGCTTCCGAGCATAGACCCCTTTTCATGGAATCTGTTGTCGTTTCTGATGTCCTAGACACTCTTTCCCAAATACCCACTTCAGAGACCAGCACAGTCGTGGTTGCCCCACTTGCACTGTCTGTGGTCTCCTTTTCTCAAATCCTAGGGTTTAAAGCGAACAGTACATATTATGTCCATTTACAAGTGACCCCTTCTGAGATCAGCATATCTGCTGTTGCTCCCTTAGTACAATTACAGTCAGGGTCCCCCTTATTGACGGATCAAGTTTTCAAATGTAAAACTCCCTTTATCCCTGATTTTGTAAACCTGCAGTCCCTTCTCACTGTAGTTAAAGGTTCTCAAGCAGCCGCTGAGTTAAGCTCTGCCGCTGCAAAATCTTCTGTTGTAGAAGCAACCTTGCCTAGCTTACTTCTGTCTGTCATATCTGTGATGCCTATCACCTTCACTAAAATTTCTGTTTTGCAAGGTATTTCTCCTATTAAGTCTGTGATACCTGCAATTCCTTTAATTGGTTCCAAAACCCCTGTCACTAACTTTCCCATGGAGTCTGATGCCCTCACTAGGGATTCTCTGGGACCCAATTCTGAAACAAGCGCAATGTTCTCTGATTTCATTACAAGCAAGATGTCCCTTGTTTCTATTGGAAAGTCTACCCCAGTTTCTCTCACGGATCATGCCACAGCCTCCGGGATCATTAAAAATGACTTTAAGTCTGGGATGCCCACTCCTGTAATACTACTGTTTCACGCTGATTCGCCCACAGTATTCGGGGTATCCACTACTGACTGTATGTCTACTACCACGAACTCAGGGGTATCGCATTTGGAACTTTCCCTTTTTTCAAAAGATCCCGACTTTAAGATGGACTTATATTTCTCTGTGTCTTCCACAATACTTGGGGTACTTGCTATTGACTGTCCTGTCCCAAAACTAGGGTTACCTCTCAAGAAGGTGCCTTGAGCTACCGATGTTAAAAACCCTACGTTTAAAACAGTAACAATTTGCATTGCTTCTCCCACAGTATCATGTGAAACCTGGGAACCTGGGACCTCCACTCCGAAGCCAAGCTCTAGTTCTCTGTCTTCTTTTTCTGTGTTGGAGTTACCCAGCTTTAACCCCAAGACTTTTTTCCCTAAGGCTGATGCACCGCTTAACCGCCTGCCTTTTTTTTTGGATAAAATCTGTTTTCTCAACTTTCAAACAGGCGCCTTACTCGCAGGTCTCTGTGCGGTGCCCAAAGTGCCCTTTCTGGATGGCATTTGGCCTTTCTCTAAGACAAAGATACCCTTACTGGACCTCGTCGCTTTACCTGAAGCGTCCGTCCCTATTCTCTATGGGTCCACTATGGGTATAGACATGCTTATTATGTCCTTTGCCAAGGCCACAATTTCGGATTTGATTCTCTCTAAAGATCACAAACCAAAGGAAGCAGATCCTTCTTCAACGGCCAGTACCATGACCAAGAGTTGCATACACACTGCTACAGACTTTTGCAAATTGCTTGGGATAGCAACCCTGTTTTTTATCAAAAGTACCGCTGCTATAGTGTGTAGTGAACCCTCCCGCCCCATTTCCTCGCTAACAATCACCCGGAATTCCTTGGAAGCTAAAGACTTTCTCAACTTCCTCAGTGCTGATTTCACCAAAGACATTGCCTTCTCTGAAGATCCCTCTGCCAATTTTGTCCGACAATCTGTGTCCTGTGTCCAGTACTCTTGGACTCTTACTATGCACCGGACACCTGGCTACTGCCCTTCTGATGTTCCCATTCTGGAGCCCTCAGGTACCATTGTCCATGTACCAAGAACTGCAGTGCCGCCGCTGTCTTTTATGGCACTCGCCAATGTACAGCGCACGGGATTTCGCTCACAAGATGAAATGAGAAGATAAGGAACACGTGATTAGTGTTTAGATAGCCAAACAGTACAGTCTGCAGTGATAAAAAGTTGTCTCATAAAATATTGGATAAAATGCTAAAATAAAATCTTTCAAATATTTAAAATAAAGTTCTGTGATTGATTGAACTGATATAGAATTGGGGGTAAGTGGAAATAAAAAGGGGTGGTGGGAGCGGGTGATTAGCAGGCTTTACTATAGCCTGCTATATGTCAGAGATAGTTGTGCTGATTAGCAGAATATGAAGGGCAGTCTTTCTTTAACAAAGTGCTGCCTGAAGAAATTAATGGCTTCCTCCCCCTCCCAATGGAGGCAGTATGCAAGTGACTTATCTCCCGGGTGCCAAAATTAGAAGAAAAAGGGCCGAACACGGTGAGTAAGTAAAATAGGATTTATTAAGTGTAAAAAACAACAAAAGAATAACACTCACGATACAGCTTAGGCAACAGCTCAGCAACAGCCCGATCGTCCGTTCACGCTCCTCTGACCAGTGTGCCTCCCGTGGTCGCGTCCGACGGCGGGACCGGAAGAGGAGGGCTTACCGGATGTCAGCAGGCTGGCTGGGTCCTTCAGACAATGGGCTCCGGCAGGCAACTACGCGTTTCGCAGTGATGCTTCGTCAGGTTCCTGCCGGATGCCCTGTGTCTTCCCTTCTTATAGGCTTGAAACCTTATTGATTGTTTGATTGCAATCAATTAGTGCTTGGTATAAGTACATGATAAAAACAACTTTTATACAAAAGTGGGTATTTGACTTATCGCTTATTCACTGTAATAAGTAATTAAAAGTGGAAAAAATGTGGATACATGATTCGGTTGTGCTTTATACAATGTTGATAATATGTTTAGGCAATTAATCATGTACACATGGCATCAATTCTGCAGAGTGGATTACTCGGATCCTGATTATCTCGCATATGGTGTAGACAATTCAGTAATTAGGATAATATACACACATCTTTAAACAATTTTCTTAAAATTAGTGTCGTTTTAGAAATATATTGTATTTCAACCTTTGAATGAATCCCATAAAAGGCCTTCAAATCATAGTGTATGCATGGCTCTACCATTAGGTATAATAGCTCTATTGCTGGTTAGAAGATGATTGGATAGTTAAAAAGTGATTGGATTGTTAAAAAGTCAAAAGGGACTATATAGATGAAAGGATGTCAAAAAAGGCTATGTGGATAAAGCAAAATTTGCACCCAGCTATGCCAATCTTTTTATGGACGTCTGGGAACAGGACAAAATTTGGTCCACACATGAATTCAGCGCAGATCTGGCGCTATGGCGAAGATATATTGACGATATCTTCTTCATCTGGAAAGGAAGCGAGGTAGATCTGAAACGATTTCTGGAATACATCAATAACAATGAGATAAATCTAAAATTTACAGCATGTACCAACCAAGTCTCAGTAGACTTCTTAGATCTTACTATCTATGTCGAGAATAACACTCTCAAAACCAAAACATTTTTCAAACAGGTAGATTTCAACAATTACCTACTGCGAACAAGCTGCCACCACAGAAAGTAGCTATCCAACATACCCCCAGGCCAATTCCGCCGAATAAGGCGGAATTGCAGCGACAGTAACATCTTTAGAGAACAAGCAGGTATCCTGAAAAATCGGTTTGTCAATAAAGGGTACAATAAAAACACATTAGAAGAATCCATTAAAAAGACAGGCCTCCTGCAAAGAACAGATATTCTTAAGACATCCCAAAAACAACAAAAAGATGATTTTAACGCCCCATTTCTAACCCAGTATAGCCAGGATTCAGGCAAAATACAACAAATCCTAAATAAACACTGGCACCTTCTACTAGGGGATGACACTCTTAAAAATTACCTCCCACAAAGACCCAGGGTCATTTTCAAAAGAGCAGACAATATAAAAACCAAGCTAGCACCGAGTCTCTTCAGAACAGACAACACAAAAAAGGAAAAGAATTGGCTATCAACAGCAAAAGGTTTTTTCAAGTGCAGCACCTGCAAAGCATGCAAACAGGGCTCCAACGACAAGATCGACTTTACATCACAAGTAACAGGTGAACAATTTAAAACGACACAGTTCATCAATTGCAAGAGCGATTACGTAGTCTATCTACTAAGCTGCCCCTGTGGACTGCAGTATGTCGGCCGTACCAGCCGACCACTAAAGGTCCGTATACTAGAGCATATTGGGAACATCCGACGACAGCTAATGACCCACAGCGTGTCCAAATATTTTTCACTACAGCACCAGGGAGATCCCTCCGGCCTCACCTATAGAGCCATAGAACAGATCCCCCCCCTCTGGCGAGGGGGCGATAGACTAACCAAACTAGCCAAAAAAGAGACTCTATGGATCTACAAATTAAAGACACTAGCACCCCTAGGACTTAACATTGACATAGACATTGGGGCTTTTCTAGAATAAAGTATTTTTAGAATAAAGTATATTCAAGGTTTATTTTATTTTATCATATTTTATCACATTTCATTCAAGGTTTACTAATCATGTTTTTTTCTCTTTTTCTCTTTTTTTTCTCTTTCTCTCTCTCTCTTTTCCTCCCTTTCTTCTCCCCCTTCTCTCTCTTCTCTTTTTTTTCTCTCTTTTTTTCTCTCTTTCTCTCTCTCTTTTCTAACCTTCCATATTTTCTTCTTTCTTTTTTTTCCTCTTTCCCTTTCTCCTTGTACGAGTACCGCCGCAACTTTAATGTTCCATCAATACTTGTATTTATGTTCACATACTTCTTATTGTACCAACGAGCATATGTAGAATATCTGCCTCTGTTTAGCTCAACCAACTAAACACACAGCTATAGAGTGAATAGTATTGTGACCTTGGAATCAAATCCCACATACAACCACACTTGAGATACAAATTTTTTTTAGAGTCTAACTTAACCTTAATACAACTCTACATCACAAAGATACCACTACCATTCACACAAATTTTTAAACCAACCAGAAGGGGGAACCAAAACCTATATCATCTGGGCAATCCAGCATATTCTTAACTCAGAATATTAATGAAGACGCATGTGATGCGACACATTTGCCACAAATGAATCCTACTAGCTATATTTATATTATAATTTTTATTTTAATTTTTATTAAAAAATCCTTTATCCACATAGCCTTTTTTGACATCCTTTCATCTATATAGTCCCTTTTGACTTTTTAACCATCCAATCACTTTTTAACTATCCAATCATCTTCTAACCAGCAATAGAGCTATTATACCTAATTGTAGAGCCATGCATACACTCTGATTTGAAGGCCTTTTATGGAATTCATTCAAAGGTTGAAATACAATATATTTCTAAAACGACACTAATTTTAAGAAAATTGTTTAAAGATGTGTGTATATTATCCTAATTACTGAATTGTCTACACCATATGCGAGATAATCAGGATCCGAGTAATCCACTCTGCAGAATTGATGCCATGTGTACATGATTAATTGCCTAAACATATTATCAACATTGTATAAAGCACAACCGAATCATGTATCCACATTTTTTCCACTTTTAATTACTTATTACAGTGAATAAGCGATAAGTCAAATACCCACTATTGTTTAAAAGTTGTTTTTATCATGTACGTATACCAAGCACTAATTGATTGCAATCAAACAATCAATTAGGTTTCAAGCCTATAAGAAGGGAAGACACAGGGCATCCGGCAGGAACCTGACGAAGCATCACTGCGAAACGCGTAGTTCCCTGCCGGAGCCCATTGACTGAAGGACCCAGCCAGCCTGCTGACATCCGGTAAGCCCTCCTCTTCCGGTCCCGCCGTCGGACGCGACCATGGGAGGCACACTGGTCAGAGGAGCGTGAACGGATGATCGGGCTGTTGCTGAGCTGTTGCCTAAGCTGTATCGTGAGTGTTATTCTTTTGTTGTTTTTTACACTTAATAAATCCTATTTTACTTACTCACCGTGTTCGCCCCTTTTTCTTCTAATTTGGGCACCCAGGAGATAAGTCACTTGCATACTGCCTCCATTGGGAGGGGGAGGAAGCCATTCATTGCTTCAGGCAGCACTTTGTTAAAGAAAGACTGCCCTTCATATTCTGCTAATCAGCACAACTATCTCTGACAGACAGCAGGCTATAGTAAAGCCTGCTAATCACCCGCTCCCACCACCCCTTTTTATTTCCACTTACCCCCAATTCTATATCAGTTCAATCAATTACAGAACTTTATTTTGAATATTTGAAAGATTTTATTTTAGCATTTTATCCAATATTTTATGAGACAACTTTTTATCACTGCAGACTGTACTGTTTGGTTATCTAAACACTAAACACGTGTTCCTTATATTCTCATTTCATCTTGTGAGAGAAATCCCGTGCGCTGACCAACCCTCCGTCTCCACTGCAACTCTAAGAAGATTTCGGGCTTTATCTTCTCTACAGGTGCAGCTGCAGAAAACAACAAGGGCAAGTATATACTACCCTTTATTTGGTTACACATCACAAAACAGGCAGCATCACAAGCCTATAAAAACAAGGGAGCGCCCCAGCCTCTTTTCTTTTTGTCACATTCTAAACCCACCTTGGTGGCAGCACCCTAACCGTTACATGATGGAAGAAGAAATATTAGAAATAGAAAACACCAATGAAATCATAGAAAGCATATTCACTAAAAGATTGTTCAGAAGCAATAATATAGAGAATAAAATGAAGGAAGTTGAGACGGCCGAGATGGGAGACATAGAAACCATCAATAACGAGTTTGATAAATTAGAGACATTATTAAAAAAAGAAACAAAAAAAGTTTGGGACAAGGTATATCTACAGAAATACCTAGACGCAAAACGTATCCCAAGAGGATTACGTTTTTCCAAAAAAGCCTCATTTGATCTATCAGACATAGAATTTAATGTCATATGGGAAGAAACTATGGATACATGCTCATACACCCTAATGAAACTCATCATTGAACACCATAGCAAAACCCTGTCAGATATTGACAGGGAGGTGGTTCTAATCCAGAAAAGACTAGAACCCATAATGGATAACCCCACTTTTCAAAGTAGGGACAAAAAACTAGCAGATGAGATAGACATGATAGAAAGAAATTTAATAGAATCAAAAAACAAAAAATATAGGAGAGATGAGGAGGACTATCTAATTGGCTCAAACCCAAGATGGCAGAAAATCACGCCAATCACACCCAGCACTCCAAGGGAGCGCAAGAGAACATTCGAGTACAAGAGTAGAGACACTAACACAGAAAATGGTCCCAGCACTTCAAACCACAAAACAAACATAGACTACTCTAAATCTAACGCGAAGAACGGGAGTAATAAGAATGTTAAATTCAGGCACGATGAAAAACAAGCCCCCACTAGAGAATGGATACCAAGGGAACATGAACACCACATAGAGAAAAATGAAAGCAGAAATACATACCACGATAGAGACAACAAGCGACCAGACACACACAGAAGAGACGAAGAGAGAAAACAATACAGACAGGGACACCAATATGACGACCACTGGAAACACAAATCACACACCGCTAAACACAGTGACTCCTACGACTACCATCACAGGGCTAGATCGCCCTTAGAAAACCACAGAGCAAGATCTCCCATAGAACAGAGAGAAAATAGATACGAAAGGGAACGTAGCCCAAGGAGAGATCTAAGGTCACCACCCACACACTCAAGACATTGAGGTCCTTTTTTAGAGAACGCCCCAGGGAGGAAGGCCCCCCCCCCTAACAACACAGAACAGATATCTACTTCTAGAAGGACAGAGAGAACAAGACTCCCCGAACACAAGGGCCAGAAAAAGACCACACGAGGAAAACGGGGAGGAAGAAATCAGCAGAAAAAGACCAGCAACACAATAGATAATACCAACATATTTAACCTAAGCAAAAAGAGTCTAAATGCCGATGAGTGTAGTCTCATTAAAAAAGGCCTCAACTTTGCACCAGCGGCTGCAGCAAGCGGTTTCAATCTTTACATAGACTCACATAAATTTATACGACAACTCACACTGAAACAATTCTTCCTATCCAAAGATGCACAAAGTAGGGAAATCACAAACAACAGCACACCTTCGACAATAGAAGAAGACACTTTCAAACACACATCCCTAAAAGAAAAATCTAAATTTTATCCAAGCTGGGCTAAAAGCCATAACATAGAAACGTTCCACCAGAAAATACAGGAAGCCTTCGACAAACTAACTAAAGACAACAGAAGTAAAATAAAACACAACCTAACCCTTAAAGAGAAGACTGCGCTAAAACAACTAGAAGACGATAAGTCAATAACCATTAAACAAGCAGACAAAGGGGGGGGGGAGTAGTTATCATGGATACAACCAACTACAGAAAAGAAGCAGACAGGATCCTCTCAGATGCCACAACATATGAGAGCCTAAAAACAAATCCCCACAAAAACTTCTGCACAGAGTACTTAAACCACATAGATAAGGGTAAAGAAATAGGGGTCATAAACTCAAAAGAATATGAATACCTGAATGTTAAATTCCCCGTGATGCCTATTTTTTACTTCCTTCCCAAAATACATAAAAGTCTGACAGCGCCACCAGGTAGACCAATCATCTCGGGTATAGGTTCTCTCACTTCAAGACTATCAGAATACATAGACATTTCCCTACAACCCTATGTCGTGGGGATGAAATCATATCTTAGAGACACAACACAAACCATCAATCTGATAGAACAAACAGCATGGAGCCCAGATTCTATACTATGCACATGTGACGTGACATCCCTATACACATCCATCAATCACGAGGATGGCATTTCAGCCATAGATAGGACACTCAGCAATGACCCAAACATGCATACAGAACAAAAATCCTTCATTTTAGAAAGTATTAACTTCATTTTAAAACATAATCTTTTTAACTTTGATGGGAAGCATTTCCTACAAAAATGTGGCACTGCAATGGGTACAAAATTTGCACCCAGCTATGCCAATCTTTTTATGGACGTCTGGGAACAGGACAAAATTTGGTTCACACACGAATTCAGCGCAGATCTGGCGCTATGGCGAAGATATATTGACGATATCTTCTTCATCTGGAAAGGAAGCGAGATAGATCTGAAACGATTTCTGGAATACATCAATAACAATGAGATAAATCTAAAATTTACAGCATGTACCAACCAAGTCTCAGTAGACTTCTTAGATCTTACTATCTATGTCGAGAATAACACTCTCAAAACCAAAACATTTTTCAAACAGGTAGATTGCAACAATTACCTACTGCGAACAAGCTGCCACCACAGAAAGTGGCTATCCAACATACCCCCAGGCCAATTCCGCCGAATCAGGCGGAATTGCAGCGACAGTAACATCTTTAGAGAACAAGCAGGTATCCTGAAAAATCGGTTTGTCAATAAAGGGTACAATAAAAACACATTAGAAGAATCCATTAAAAAGACAGGCCTCTGGGGTGTGGCTTGGAGTCAGACCAAGATGGCCACATTATACTGAAGCTCCTCAAGTCTTAACTCGCAATCCACAGCAATCCTTGCTTATCGCCAGCCAAATAAACTAAATTCCCACGAATTTGGTCAGCTCACACCATACAGCTAATTTTGAGCCTAAAAATTTAATATATGGACATTATAAAGATAAACAAAAGTAAAGAAAAATAAACAGTGGCTCCAGGGGCCTATCGAGCTCCGCCATAGGAGAAGCGCAACCTGTCCTGCCCGACATTAACTGCAACAGAGGTGAGTGGGAGAGTGAGGTGAACGAGGAGAAGGGGCTGCAGAAAATTATATCTGGCCCTGCAACTCGCTGCGGCTCTAAGTCCTGTGCCACACACAGAGCACTCTCCAGAGCTAGACATAGAGAGACCCATCCTTCATCCCCTTCAGACAGGCAAGCTTAGAGAGGGGTTGCATCAGCTATTTACCCCTTAGAAAAAGGCTGCCAGTGCGCTCCCGGGAGGTCTGTATCGCCGGTCCAGACGCTGTCCCACGGCCCCCCCCCACCCCACCCATTGACTCCGAACTGTGGTGGCCCCGCAAGGTGCTGGATGGCTAATAAGATGGCCGCTAATGTGTAGGGAGAGGAAAAGAAAGGAGCTGACATCCGACCTGCCAGTACCCCCGCTGGGACACACGATCCTGCCTCCCCACAGGCGGTGGGCAATAGAGGGCTCCGGTGCTCAACAAGCGGGATCATTTTCAGGGCACTGAACGTGGGGCTCCGGTCTCAGAGCAGCCTAAAATAGCGGCCGGCCGAGGCTGACTCCACCATCAAAAGAAACTTCTCCTGGCCGGCGGCCGCTCGGGGTGAGCCGTACCAACCTACCCCCTGCTTACCTGCGCCCCCCCTGCGCCCCCCCGCCTGCCTGTACCTCTGAGGTGAAGACGGAGCTGCTGCGGGGAGCGGAGCCGCCTGCTCCATGCGTTCCAGACTGCGTGTCGGCAAAATCCAAGATGGCCGCCGCAGATCTGAATTAAAGGTGCAGACCCCCACAGAACAAAAAATAAATAAATAAACAGAAAATTTAATAAAAAAGCAGCCTCACCAAGCCAAAGGACTGTGGATTGACTGGGGCTACCCACCATCATCACGAAAAGCGACAGACAAACAAACCAAAGATAATAACTAAATCTCATCTGCACTGCTACAGCTGGTGGGGCCCGTCCCTGATTACCCTACGCAAGTGAGAATTACCAAAACAAGAGTTCATAACACTAATATGTTTCTCGGAGGTGCGCTCGTGGCGCAGTCCACAATGACCGCCTAAAGCGGGTTCCATGAGGCGGCGGGCATACCAAAGCATCTAACAAAACAAAAGAAGTAGGAAACGCATAGATTGGAGGCGTTGGATATACTACGCCCTAGAATGGCTCCGAAAAAACCAACGCCGCAAGACTTCTTCAAGACAAAAGAGAAAAGTAAAGCGGGCAGATCAGACAGCAGAGCGCCATCTCCCACTCAGTCAGACACTGAACATGAACCTGAGGTATGTGAACAAACATCAACCAAAAAAGACATTGAGAACTTATATGCAAGCCTAAAAACCTTACTCCTCCAAGAGCTCCAAAGTGCTCTCAAAGACCTCAGAACAGAGGTCAGCTCTATAGGAGAACGCACAGATACGCTGGAACATAAAGTGGATGAAACCATTAACAACCAGACCACTATGGATACGGAGATCCTGGCCCTAAGAGCCAGAATGGCCGCCGTGGAGGAAAAACAGGAGGATCAAGAAAACAGGGCAAGAAGGAACAACCTCAGGTTCAAAAACATTCCAGAGACGGTCACAGATCTGGAGAGAGCAACAACTGAATGGCTACAGACCCTTCTCCCGGAAACGCCCCCAGCATTACTGATCCTGGACAGGGTGCATAGAGCGCTCAGACCGTGACCACAAGCCGGAGATAGAGTTCGAGATGTAGTGGTGAGGATGCACTACTTTAAAACTAAAGAAGCGATTTCTAACCTGGCACGGGAAAAAGGAGGGCTGAAATGGGGAGATGTGAAGATAGACGTGTACAACGACCTAGCCCCATCAACGCTGTTGAAGAGGATGGCCCTGAGACATATCACAAAAGTCCTGAGAGACAATGAAATCCGATACAAGTCGGGGTTCCCATTCCGCCTCATCGCCACCAGGAATGGAACGCAAGCCTACATGAGGGATCCAGAGGAGGGAGTGGACTTCCTAAAAAAACTGGGATTGCAACCACCAGACTCCATGTCCAGCGAAGAACACAGACCGCCTCCAGTCAGACCCATATGGAAAGAAGTGGGCAGAGGAGCCACTCCACACAGAAGAAATCCAAAGGAACCCCAGAAATCTTAAAGCTTAGGTCTACGCAAAACCTGTTAAAGTGGAGAAGACCGGTAAATTCCGACATAAGGAACTATGCCCAAATGATAGACTGAGATGTGTTATATAAATCCAGATAAGAAATAAGAAGGGGCCAGCATCATTCCCTCCCCCATGGTTGAGCGGGTAATCCGTAAGGTAGAAGTAGAAGTACTGGTGACAGTACGCAGAATACATGTAGCTAGGCAAAAATAAATAAATGAAACAGAAAAAATGTAGGAGGGGGGAGTTGTAGACAAGATAGGGTAAATGTATGATCCCGACTGTTGAGTCATGCTTGCTCTATATAAAGCTGGTCACAATGGTATAGAGGTACACATTTGGTAAGGAAGGTCTACTATATTAAATAAAAAATAAACAAAAAGGGATAGAAATGTTAACTGATAAAAAAAAAAAAAGTTGATTTGTTGAGCGGGCCCGCCGCCTGGGACCGCAGTACGGTCCGTACACACCCAAGGTTATGGGTGTTGGATTAGCGCTACTGCGCAATCGCAGAGAAAGTTCGTTCACGTCCAGTGAACACACAAATCCAGGCTATGTTAGTCACCTGGATTATCCTATATATGTTGTTTTATTTTTGATGTTTACATGTTTGAATGTTGTCATTACTGTACGAGGTGCAAAGATACCCTCCAGGCCGACCCTCAAGGGAAACCAGAAAACGAATCCACTAGAGAAGAAGACCTCACACCCAGGTAAATACAAATGACACTAACACTAATATCACATAACACCAAGGGATTGAACAATGTGGTAAAAAGGAAGCTAGCCATGACAGAATATAAGAGACTATCAGGGGACATAATATTCCTACAAGAAACGCACTTCACTGCTGGCTCCACCCCCACGTATTGGGACAAGTTATACCCCCAGTTATACACAGCTTCGGCAAAGGACGAAAAGAAAAGAGGGGTGGCCATACTCCTAGCAAGGAACTCTCCATTCAAGGTAGACAGGGTAAGAAGGGACCCAGAAGGACGATACCTAATAATCACGGGGAGCATAGAAGATACACAAATAACCCTAGTTTATGTGTACGCACCAAATGAAAATAAGAGAATATTTTTCACAAAATTGTTTCGATTGCTGGGCACAACCTCCCGGGGCCGCCTGGTCATGGCGGGAGACTTTAATATAGCCTTAAATGAAAAACAAGACAGATCTAAACCTGCCCTAGCTAAGACAATGGCTGCCCGAAAGGGGGAGAGAAAAGCCCTAAGAGAGGAACTTAAAGAGTTTGATTTAAGGGATGCATGGAAGGAGATGAATCTGCAGAAAAGGGACTTCTCTTTCTATTCAGCCCCCCACAAAGTATACACAAGGATAGACTACATATTTGTAGATTCCTTACTGATCCCAAAAATTACAAAGGCTACAATACACCCTATTACTCGGTCAGATCATGGTCCTGTTGAAGTGCACATTGTCGACATACACAAAAAAACAAGTAAAGGGACATGGAGACTAAACGAGTCTCTATTAAAGATGCCAGAAGTCATAGTTGAGATCAGTAACGAGGCCTCCAACTACTTCCAAATAAACGAAGGTAGCGTGAACTCACCCTATATCCTTTGGGAAGCCCATAAGGCGGTGGTGAGAGGAAAACTTATCAGCGTCGCTTCGCATAGAAAGAGGGAGAGACAGAAACAAACAACAAGCCTGCAAGAAAAGATAAAGACCCTAGAGGAGGCACATAAAGTAAACCATAGTATAGCCAGGGAGACTGAATTGCGGGACCTCAGAGGGAAACTAAATTTACTACTTACGGATAAAGCTGAGAAGGCCATAGCATGGACAAAACAAAAATTCTACGAGAAGGCCAATAAGGCCGACACAATGCTGGCCACAAGATTAAGGAAGGATAGAATGCAATCTAGAATACATAGCATTAGAAGAAAAGATGGAGTGTGCACAACAAACCCACAGACAATAGCTAATGAATTCACCACATATTACAAAAAGCTATACAATGGAGATAAAGTAGAAAAAGGGAACACCACCATGAAAAAACAGAGAGCATTTCTCAGAAAAATAAATTTGCCTAAACTCACAGAACAGGATATAACAACACTATCCCAGCCAATTACGTCGACAGAGGTATTAGATACAATAGCGGGGTTGAAGAACTCCAAGGCCCCGGGACCAGATGGTCTATCCAACATTTACTATAAAAAATTAGCCCACATATTAGTTCCCCAACTACTAAAGACATTTAACAAAGCTCTTGAGGGAGAGCAGTTTCCTCAAACGATGCTGGAATCAAAAATAATATTAATACATAAAGAGGGAAAAGACCCCACCCAATGCAAAAGCTACAGACCGATATCCTTGATCAATAACGATCTCAAAATATTTTCCAAAATATTAGCCACAAGATTGAATACGTATCTTCCGCAACTGATAGACGCAGATCAGGCAGGATATCCACACGAGGTTGTCAGGCAGTGGATAATACACGAAGAACAATTGACTTAATCCAGATAGCCAAACACAATAAAACGCCTTCGATGCTACTATCTTTAGACGCTGAAAAGGCTTTTGATCGTATTGATTGGGGAAATATGTTTGAGACACTTCGAGCATTTAGGGTAAAAGGCAAATTTATGAATGCTGTTACATCACTATATGGAACACCCACAGCTAAAGTATCCTATATTAATATGCAAGGATATAGAGAGCGTTGATGGCGCACTGCCAGAGAGTCCTGAGAAGATAAGTCAGGAACCAAAAAACAGCCAGGCCACTCCAAGATGAAAAAATGCTGTGCAGTTTATTGCATGCTGAAAAACACACAAAAGTGGACAGGAAAACGCACCTACGCGTTTCGTACTTAGTGTACTTTATCAAGGTGACATGGTGCTCTAAAAGCTGCTGCTTTATACTAATCTAAATCATTGCCAGGCCAATAGGGTAACGCGCGTCCCGCAGTGTCTGTGCATGCGAAATCTCGCGAGAGCGATGCGCGCGCACCTAGAGGAGGGGCAGTGTGGGCAAATCAGTGCAAACATGGCTGTGAATTCGGCTTCGGTCCACCGAGTGACGACACAGCCGCGCGCCATACTTGGTTGGCGCGCGCGCGTGACGTCACATACAGGAGACCGGCCGAACCTCTAGTGAAGTGTTTTTTTTACAATACAAATAACTTTATTGAACATCGAATATATACACAAATGAATAAGAATATCGGAAGAAAAAGGGGGTTACAACAATAAAGAAGTTAACAAGTAACTGAGTACTATATAGACAGCAGCCCTATGCATAGGTATGGGGAAAACACAATAAAACAAAAGTATAAAAATATAAAAAGCATAACAAAGGAGAGGGGAGGGATTGTTCCTCACATTCAAAGAGCTATATCTATTAGAGTGATGAATGGATCATAAAGGGATACTAATATGGAATGGAATGTATGGGTTTTTTTCAATACTATTGAGTACCTAAAATTTGGCATAACAAATCCTGTGAGCCCTAGCTAATAAATCCCATGATCCATCACTGAACTGATTTGAATGCATATATATAGTATTGATTCCCAAAGTGTGCCCATACACTAAATATGCATAGGCAAGAATTAAAACACCTTGTTATCCAGAGGACAGAACAGTACACAGCATAATAATCATATAATACAATTAGCATATATACATAGCAAGTGTAGCATTTTTGCCGTATTGAATTCACATAAATTGCAATATACAGTATTAACATCTGTACTGTAGTTAACAGAGGCGTATACAAATATAGTAGAAATTGTATCCCATTTATGAATAGTTATGTGTTACATCCAGACTGTCTCATACATAACAAGGGGACTACGAGTCAAAAAGACCCCAACCTTTGGCTTTACCAACTCAGAATTTGAAGAGGAATGGAAGCTCATTCTTAATGACTGTTCCTTTAAACTTATCTCACTGATTGTAAAAGCAAAAACCAAGGAGAAACGTGACCTAGAGAAAGATATTAAATTATCCCAAACACATTTGGCTAAATTTTCCAAGATGGAAGGCTTTAGAGCCCTGGATATGAATCTTTCAAAATCAATTAAAGATCTTGAAAAAGATATAACATCTAGAAAACAACAAAAGTTTGACAGGGATAAGCTTGATTATCAACGTAACCAGGTGTATACATGGGAGAGGGTTACACCCAACAGGAAATCCAGCTGCAGCACACTTCCCACTCATTCTACACCAGAGGATAAAATCACAGACTCATGGAACAAAAAGTCTATTCTCAAGTCAAGGGGTGATTCAGATATATCAGACACAGAGAACACGGGTCACACTGTATCATTCTTTAATACACATGAAGAGGAACATTCGCAATCTGAGACAGAGGCTCCTAAAGAGCAACGTCCTTTTTGGGAGAAAAAACAACGTGATAGGGATACAGAATATAAAACCCGTCAATACAATCCCTTTGAGCCATCTGGACAGCCATCTGGGTCAAAAAACTTAAAAGAACAAGACGGAGCAAGAAAAACAAGAAGTCAATACAAAGGGGCACCGAGCAAGAGGAAAAAGAACTTTTAGGAGAAGGAGATGCAGTGATTAATTTATCTAATATAGAACGCACTAATACTGAACTTACATTACTAAATAAGGGTATGGGTTTTGTACCGGATACGAATTTTGACCTTTTCCAGACCGTGATCGATCTTAATAAATTTGTCAGAAAATGCACCCTTAAAAAATTCTTTAATGACACAGAAAATACAGCTATCACTATACCTGATGAGACAGATGACAGGTTAATAGGTGCAGGGGTGGAGAGCATCAATACATTTTCCTTTAGGGAACAATGCTCTATTCAGGACCTTGAAGAATTATATACAACCACTGAATCCATTGTGGATTATAACGAGTTCTTGGGTAGATCTAATACTGGTCTGAGAAAGCAATCAATCTTCTATCCCACCTTTGTTAAGGGTAGGTTCCTCTCCACCTTTGAAAACCTGGTCGAGAGGGACCTAAGGTTGTTACAAAAGGGTTTTCTATTTGACTCACCATGTCGACACAATAAAAATAGAAATTTAAGTGATGAGGAGGTTATAGCTTTGGAGCAATTAAAGAATAACCGATCATTGATTATTAAGAACGCAGATAAGGGTGGAGCCGTGGTGGTGCAGCATAGGGATGATTATCTCAAAGAGGCATTACGCCAACTGGGGGATGCGACTTCCTATGCTGTACTTCCACTTGACCCCACCCAAAAATACCAAAGGGAGTTAAGGCACTTACTTGATGTTGGCTCCATGTTGGGAGTATTGAATGAAAATGACATGGAATTCCTTTACAGACCCCATCCTACCACTGCCGTGTTTCACCATCTCCCGAAGATTCATAAGACATTGATCTCCCCACCAGGGAGACCGATTGTCTCCAGCATTGAGTCTTTGGGGGATGGTGTCTCACGGTATGTGGACCACTTTCTCCAACCCCTGGTTCGGAACCTACCGTCCTACATTAGAGACAGTAGTCATCTCATTAATTGCCTGGAGGGCTTCAGATGGAGACCTAATCTGCTATGGGTGACATTGGATGTCACCTCCCTTCATACCGTTATTTCCCATGAACATGGACTGACAGCTGCTGAGTATTTCCTCAATCGGTCGGACTTATCACCTGCACAAGTCACGTTTATTTTAGATTCAATTCACTTTCTTCTCACTCACAATTTTTTTCTTTTTAATGGGGTTCACTATCTCCAGACGCGTGGAACGGCCATGGGTACGAGTTTTGCTCCCTCGTACGCCAACCTCTTAATGGGGTGGTGGGAGCAGTTCCACGTGTTTGGAGAAGTGAACAAATACAGGGAGCACATTTTATTTAATAGACGTTACATTGATGACCTGCTTTTGATTTGGGAGGGTGATGTCACACTTTTAGATGAGTTTATTCTTTCACTTAACACTAATAATTTTCATTTACAATTCACTCACACGTATAATGCACAGCACATTAATTATTTGGACTTATGTCTATATGTAGATACCACTCTAAATATTCAAACGACACTGTATCGTAAACTTAATTCACGCAATACCCTATTGAGGCCCAGCAGCTGCCACCCTCCCGCCATGTTCAGAGGGATCCCTAAAAGCCAGTTCATGAGGGCACGCATGAAAATGTTCCAATGAAGATGACTTTATGTTACAAGCATCAGACTTACACACACGCTTTCTACAAAGAGGGTATAACAGAAGGGACCTAGATAAGACACTTTTAGAAGTGTCCTCTATGAAAAGGGAAAAACTATTGGTTAAACAACCCAAACAACCAAGACAAGTAAGCAAGCTGGAGCTATTAAACAAATCCTTAAAAAACACTGGGACATTTTGTCTCTGGATCCTGTGTTAAAACCCCATATAGCTACAGGCCCCAATGTTATTTTCAAACGGGCAAAAACCCTGTCGAACCACTTGTCCCCTAGTCTCTTTGAATCCGTAAATAAAGACAGATCTAAGAAACCACATGGAACATATCCATGTTCCCATTGTAAAGCATGTTCTAAAATGAGTAAAAATAGAACCTTTACCTCTACGAATACTAGAAAAATGTACTCTATAAAATCATTTATTAATTGTAACTCTTCCTATGTTCTTTACTTACTGAAATGTGGATGTGGCCTACAATACGTGGGACGGACAACTAGATGCTTAAAAGTTAGAATTCTTGAACATTTGAGACTTATCAATAATGCAGATCAGAACCATCCAGTTGCAAAGCATTTCTCTAGTTGTCCGAACGGCGGTATTGGCTCATTCACATTTCAGGGTATACAGTAGAACATATTCCTGTACCCATAAGAGGAGGAGACAGGACGAAACAACTTGATAGACGAGAATCCTTTTGAATCTTAACCTTAAGAACAAGAACTCCTTTGGGCATGAACACCGACTGGGATTTGAGTCATTTTATGTGAATTCATATATTCAATATTTTTATTATTTTTCATTGAACTTAACAATTAGTTGCCTTTAACAATACACATTTTTATAGATAATTTTTTCATATATTAACCTTATTGTGTTCAAGGATCTAATTGCTTTGACTGAACCACACTATACAGTAGTTTAGTATTTAATTATTTTTATTTTTATATTTCCATTTAAAATGTATTGATAGAATTCAAATCTCCCATTCGGTGTTCATTATATTTATATTAATATTAATATCATTAATAAGTCATATGAGACAGTCTGGATGTAACACATAACTATTCATAAATGGGATACAATTTCTACTATATTTGTATACGCCTCTGTTAACTACAGTACAGATGTTAATACTGTATATTGCAATTTATGTGAATTCAATACGGCAAAAATGCTACACTTGCTATGTATATATGCTAATTGTATTATATGATTATTATGCTGTGTACTGTTCTGTCCTCTGGATAACAAGGTGTTTTAATTCTTGCCTATGCATATTTAGTGTATGGGCACACTTTGGGAATCAATACTATATATATGCATTCAAATCAGTTCAGTGATGGATCATGGGATTTATTAGCTAGGGCTCACAGGATTTGTTATGCCAAATTTTAGGTACTCAATAGTATTGAAAAAAAACCATACATTACATTCCATATTAGTATCCCTTTATGATCCATTCATCACTCTAATAGATATAGCTCTTTGAATGTGAGGAACAATCCCTCCCCTCTCCTTTGTTATGCTTTTTATATTTTTATACTTTTGTTTTATTGTGTTTTCCCCATACCTATGCATAGGGCTGCTGTCTATATAGTACTCAGTTACTTGTTAACTTCTTTATTGTTGTAACCCCCTTTTTCTTCCGATATTCTTATTCATTTGTGTATATATTCGATGTTCAATAAAGTTATCTGTATTGTAAAAAAAACACTTCACTAGAGGTTCGGCCGGTCTCCTGTATGTGACGTCACGCGCGCGCGCCCACCAGGTATGGCGTGCGGCTGTGTCGTCACTCAGTGGACCGAAGCCGAATTCACAGCCATGTTTGCACTGATTTGCCCACACTGCCCCTCCTCTAGGTGCGCGCGCATCGCTCTCGCGAGATTTCGCATGCATAGACACTGCGGGACGCGCGTTACCCTATTGGCCTGACAATGGTTTAGATTAGTATAAAGCAGCAGCTTTTACAGCACCATGTCACCTTGATAAAGTACACTAAGTACGAAATGCGTAGGTGCGTTTTCCTGTCCACTTTTGTGTGTTTTTCAGCATGCAATAAACTGCACAGCATTTTTTCATCTTGGAGTGGCCTGGCTGTTTTTTGGTTCCTGACTTATCTTCTCAGGACTCTCTGGCAGTGCGCCATCAACGCTCTCTATATCCTTGGATCATCACACAATGGATTGCACGCCGTCGACGACACGAGTGCCCCCTGGGTAGTACAGGTACTGAGCCATAGTGCTTTTCAATTGTCCTGCTTACCTAGGTCATTGACCTCCTTATTCCATACACTGGTCTGGGTTGCTTATATTATTATGCAGTGAGGGTCTGGCTGACTCCACAATTACCCCACCAGATGTCTATTTATTTCAATGGGGGCACTCTAACGCGGCCGAGGTTAACCCTTAGTGTGGACCTCTATTAACACTGGATGTCCTACAAGGACTGGTATTTAATTGGAGCATCACACTCACCTGCTTCTATGTGATATATTAATATGCAGACTGAGAAAATCCACATAAGGAATGGCACAAGACAAGGCTGCCCGCTGTCACCCCTATTGTTCGCATTGGCGATAGAACCGTTAGCAGCCCAAATCAGGGCGAACCCAGATATCGGGGGGATTAAGGTCAAACATAAAGAATACAAACTGGCATTGTTCGCCGATGACATATTATTAACCATTTCAAAACCCTTCACCTCACTCCCAAACTTATTTAGTAACTTGTCAGAGTTCCAGAAACTATCGGGGTTTAAAATAAACAACGAAAAATCCGAAGCCCTAAATATAAACCTCCCTCAGGAACAACTAAAGCTAATAAAAATAAACTTTGATTTCGCGTGGAAGACACAGGCCATAAAGTACTTGGGAATATGGTTGACTAACACACCCGACACTATATATGAGACCAACTACCCATCACTAATAAAAACGCTGAAAAAAGAATTAGAAGAATGGTCCAGATATCATATATCATGGTTGGGTAGAATAAATGCCATCAAAATTAACTTATTGCCAAGAATATTGTACCTTTTCCACACACTTCCAGTACAGGTCAGAGCCAGGGACATGCATGAGCTGCAGAAAGCTATCACAAAATTTATATGGAATAACAAAAAAGCGAGAATAAAGCTGCCCACATTATATAGATCCAAACAGTCAGGAGGGCTAGCTTTGCCACACTTGTGGCAATATTATCAAGCAGCGCATGTAAGCCAACTGGTTCACTGCATGCACATAAACAGAGGAAAAAGTGGGTGGAAATTGAGTCCGATGTGATATCTGGGTCATCCATAGAAATGATACTGTGGTTAACAAAAAAAGAAAGACCAGCTCTGAGGGTGCCCCTGGAATCGATCACACACTTGCTAACCATGTGGGATTCATTGAAACTTAAACATGGGCTATCCACCTACAAATCTCAGATGGCACCACTATTTGACAATATTAGCTTTATCCCGGGCACGGAACCAACAGCATTTAAGGACTGGAGCAAGGCAGATATCATAAGGGTAAAAGATCTATGGGCAAACAACGCTATTAAGACGTTTGAGGTAGTAAAGAGAGACTATGGCCTCCCTGATTCGGCCTTTTTTAGGTATCTTCAATTGAGGGATCACATACAGAGGACAGGTCCGTATAGCGACTTCACAACATTTGAGGATTTGTGCCTCGTGGGGGAGGACAAAAAGGGCCTAATCTCTAAAGTATACAGCATACTTGCAGAAGTCAAACAGGAATTGGAGATACAGACCAAATTGAGGACGAGGTGGGAAGAAGAGCTGGGAGAACTAGATCAAGAGCAGTGGGATAACATATTTGAAGGAATAGAAAAGAGCTCCACATGTGTATTAATAAAAGAAAATGCATATAAAATGCTCCACCAATGGTACTACACCCCACTACGATTGTCCAAATTTTTCAGAAACATGTCCCCAGTGTGTACAAGGGGGTGTGGCCAGCAGGGATCATTTATACATATGTGGTGGACGTGCCCAAAGGTAACAAAGCTATGGAGGGCCACACATGATATGGCGCAGACAATTCTTGGGTATGACTTCCCCCTGGACCCCAGAAAGGTACTGCTATGCAGGCCAATTGAAAACATAGAAAAAACTGACGACAAACTCCTGACACACATATATACAGCTGCCAGATGCGAAATAGCCAAAGCCTGGAAACAGGAACAGCAGCCGGCCATACACGCTGTAAAAGCAAGATTATGGAGGATCTGTCTTATTGAAAAACTGATGGGGATACAAAACGACACAGTACAGAAATACATAGACGTCTGGGAACCGTGGAGAACCTATATAGGAAATAGATATCTTTCGAGGGCTACTCTCCAGTCCTGAAAATCAAAAAATGGGTGAGGTAAAAACACACTAGCTAGGGAAATTAAATTAAAAAAAAAAGAAAAAAAAGAATCAAGTGCTTCACTACTGAGACAACCTTGGTGTGATAGGAATCGTAATTGTATAAATTGCAGTGGTGAGCCTGGAGGGTATCCAGTATCCAGTGTCGGATACTCTACAAATGCATGGAGGTTAAGCTGGTATGACAACAAAAGAAATGAATATTCTAAAAGCAATGACATTTCCTTCTTTTTCTTTTTCCCCTTTTAAGTCTTTTGAGTTAATTTTCTGTATTCACTACTTTAAACACTGTAATAACAGTGATGTCATTATTGTCTCCCCATTGAATGTGTTATCCACATGATACAACTGTATGTGACTCGCAAGTAACATGTTCCCCTTTTTGTGTTTTGTACCCCACTCCCCACTTTTCTTAACAAAACAAAAAAAAAACAAATAAAGAATAAGTTTACAAAAAAAAAGACAGGCCTCCTGCAAAGAACAGATATTCTTAAGACATCCCAAAAACAACAAAAAGATGATTTTAACGCCCCATTTCTAACCCAGTATAGCCAGGATTCAGGCAAAATACAACAAATCCTAAATAAACACTGGCACCTTCTACTAGGGGATGACACTCTTAAAAATTACCTCCCACAAAGACCCAGGGTCATTTTCAAAAGAGCAGACAATATAAAAACCAAGCTAGCACCGAGTCTCTTCAGAACAGACAACACAAAAAAGGAAAAGAATTGGCTATCAACAGCAAAAGGTTTTTTCAAGTGCAGCACCTGCAAAGCATGCAAACATGGCTCCAACGACAAGATCGACTTTACATCACAAGTAACAGGTGAACAATTTAAAACTGCACAGTTCATCAATTGCAAGAGCGATTACATAGTCTATCTACTAAGCTGCCCCTGTGGACTGCAGTATGTCGGCCGTACTAGCCGACCACTAAAGGTCCGTATACTAGAGCATATTGGAAACATCCGACGACAGCTAATGACCCACAGCGTGTCCAAACTTTTTTCACTACAGCACCAGGGAGATCCCTCCGGCCTCTCCTATAGAGCCATAGAAGAGATCCCCCCCATCTGGCGAGGGGGCGATAGACTAACCAAACTAGCCAAAAAAGAGACTCTATGGATCTACAAATTAAAGACACTAGCACCCCTAGGACTTAACATTAACATAGACATTGGGGCTTTTCTAGAATAAAGTATTTTTAGAATAAAGTATATTCAAGGTTTATTTTATTTTATCATATTTTATCACATTTCATTCAAGGTTTACTAATCATGTTTTTTTCTCTTTTTCTTTTTTTTCTCTCTTTCGCTCTCTCTCGTTTCCTCCCTTTCTTCTCCCCCTTCTCTCTCTTCTCTTTTTCTCTCTCTTTTTTTCTCTCTTTCTCTCTCTCTTTTCTAACCTTCCATATTTTCTTCTTTCTTTTTTTTCCTCTCTCCCTTTCTCCTTGTACGAGTACCGCCGCAACTTTAATGTTCCATCAATACTTGTATTTATGTTCACATACTTCTTATTGTACCAACGAGCATATGTAGAATATCTGCCTCTGATTAGCTCAACCAACTAAACACACAGCTATAGAGTGAATAGTATTGTGACCTTGGAATCAAATCCCCGATGCACCACATACAACCACACTTGAGATACAAAAAAAATTTAGAGTCTAACTTAACCTTAATACAACTCTACATCACAAAGATACCACTACCATTCACACAAATTTTTAAACCAACCAGAAGGGGGAACCAAAACCTATATCATCTGGGCAATCCAGCATATTCTTAACTCAGAATATTAATGAAGACGCATGTGATGCGACACATTTGCCACAAATGAATCCTACTAGCTATATTTATATTATAATTTTTATTTTAATTTTTATTAAAAAATCCTTTATCCACATAGCCTTTTTTGACATCCTTTCATCTATATAGTCCCTTTTGACTTTTTAACCATCCAATCACTTTTTAACTATCCAATCATCTTCTAACCAGCAATAGAGCTATTATACCTAATGGTAGAGCCATGCATACACTCTGATTTGAAGGCCTTTTATGGGATTCATTCAAAGGTTGAAATACAATATATTTCTAAAACTACACTAATTTTAAGAAAATTGTTTAAAGATGTGTGTATATTATCCTAATTACTGAATTGTCTACACCATATGCGAGATAATCAGGATCCGAGTAATCCACTCTGCAGAATTGATGCCATGTGTACATGATTAATTGCCTAAACATATTATCAACATTGTATAAAGCACAACCGAATCATGTATCCACATTTTTTCCACTTTTAATTACTTATTACAGTGAATAAGCGATAAGTCAAATACCCACTATTGTATAAAAGTTGTTTTTATCATGTACTTATACCAAGCACTAATTGATTGCAATCAAACAATCAATTAGGTTTCAAGCCTATAAGAAGTGAAGACACAGGGCATCCGGCAGGAACCTGACGAAGCATCACTGCGAAATGCGTAGTTCCCTGCCGGAGCCCATTGACTGAAGGACCCAGCCAGCCTGCTGACATCCGGTAAGCCCTCCTCTTCCGGTCCCGCCGTCGGACGCGACCATGGGAGGCACACTGGTCAGAGGAGCGTGAACGGACGATCGGGCTGTTGCTGAGCTGTTGCCTAAGCTGTATCGTGAGTGTTATTCTTTTGTTGTTTTTTACACTTAATAAATCCTATTTTACTTACTCACTGTGTTCGGCCCTTTTTCTTCTAATTTGGGCACCCGGGAGATAAGTCACTTGCATACTGCCTCCATTGGGAGGGGGAGGAAGCCATTCATTGCTTCAGGCAGCACTTTGTTAAAGAAAGACTGCCCTTCATATTCTGCTAATCAGCACAACTATCTCTGACAGACAGCAGGCTATAGTAAAGCCTGCTAATCACCCGCTCCCACCACCCCTTTTTATTTCCACTTACCCCCAATTCTATATCAGTTCAATCAATCCCAGAACTTTATTTTAAATATTTGAAAGATTTTATTTTAGCATTTTATCCAATATTTTATGAGACAACTTTTTATCACTGCAGACTGTACTGTTTGGCTATCTAAACATTAATCACGTGTTCCTTATCTTCTCATTTCATCTTGTGAGCGAAATCCCGTGCGCTGACCAACCCTCCGTCTCCACTGCAACTCTAAGAACATTCTGGGCTTTATCTTCTCTACAGGTCCATCTGCAGAAAACAACAAGGGCAAGTATATACTACCCTTTATTTGGTTACACATCACAAAACAGGCAGCAGCACAAGCCTATAAAAACAAGGGAGCGCCCCAGCCTCTTTTCTTTTTGTCACATTCTAAACCCACCTTGGTGGCAGCACCCTAACTGTTACATGATGGAAGAAGAAATATTAGAAATAGAAAACACCAATGAAATCATAGAAAGCATATTCACTAAAATATTGTTCAGAAGCAATAATATAGAGAATAAAATGAAGGAAGTTGAGACGGCCGAGATGGGAGACATAGAAACCATCAATAACGAGTTTGATAAATTAGAGACATTATTAAAAAAAGAAACAAAAAAAGTTTGGGACAAGGTATATCTACAGAAATACCTAGACGCAAAACGTATCCCAAGAGGATTACGTTTTTCCAAAAAAGCCTCATTTGATCTACTGTATCAGACATAGAATTTAATGTCATATGGGAAGAAACTATGGATACTTGCTCATACACCCTAATGAAACTCATCATTGAACACCAAACAAAACCCTGTCAGATATACACTGCCGACACACTTAATTGCAGTGCGGCCAGATCCGCAAGATCTCCCGGCTTGCTAGTGGCCGCCCCTCGGCGTGCCGCGCGTCATAGATGCGCGGTCACGCGTCTTCGGGAGCCTGCGCCCCCTGCACGCGCGTCCAGGGCTCCCCGAGGGAGCCCTGGTGTCCTGCGATGTGGGGGACGGCGGCAGGGGGTTCCGGGGGACCCGGCGGACCCGGCAGCGGTAGGGAGAGTGCCCCGATCGGAGGGCGCTCTTCCGCTGCTTCGGCGCGCGCCCGTCACCCTCGGGCCAAGAACGGGTAAATGCTCGAATAAACATGGCCGCAGCAGTAGACAGGGAGGTGGTTCTAATCCAGAAAAGACTAGAGCCCATAATGGATAACCCCACTTTTCAAAGTAGGGACAAAAAACTAGCAGATGAGATAGACATGATAGAAAGAAATTTAATAGAATCAAAAAACAAAAAATATAGGAGAGATGAGGAGGACTATCTAATTGGCTCAAACCCAAGATGGCAGAAAATCACGCCAATCACACCCAGCACTCCAAGGGAGCGCAAGAGAACATTCGAGTACAAGAGTAGAGACACTAACACAGAAAATGGTCCCAGCACTTCAAACCACAAAACAAACATAGACTACTCTAAATCTAACGCGAAGAACGAGAGTAATAAGAATGTTAAATTCAGGCACGATGAAAAACAAGCCCCCACTAGAGAATGGATACCAAGGGAACATGAACACCACAGAGAGACAAATGAAAGCAGAAATACATACCACGATAGAAACAACAAGCGACCAGACACACACAGAAGAGACGAAGAGAGAAAACAATACAGACAGGGACACCAATATGACGACCACTGGAAACACAAATCACACACCGCTAAACACAGTGACTCCTACGACTACCATCACAGGGCTAGATCGCCCTTAGAAAACCACAGAGCAAGATCTCCCATAGAACAGAGAGAAAATAGATACGAAAGGGAACGTAGCCCAAGGAGAGATCTAAGGTCACCACCCACACACTCAAGACATTGAGGTCCTTTTTTAGAGAACGCCCCAGGGAGGAAGGCCCCCCCCCTAACAACACAGAACAGATATCTACTTCTAGAAGGACAGAGAGAACAAGACTCCCCGAACACAAGGGCCAGAAAAAGACCACACGAGGAAAACGGGGAGGAAGAAATCAGCAGAAAAAGACCAGCAACACAATAGATAATACCAACATATTTAACCTAAGCAAAAAGAGTCTAAATGCCGATGAGTGTAGTCTCATTAAAAAAGGCCTCAACTTTGCACCAGCGGCTGCAGCAAGCGGTTTCAATCTTTACATAGACGCACATAAATTTATACGACAACTCACACTGAAAAAATTCTTCCTATCCAAAGATGCACAAAGTAGGGAAATCACAAACAACAGCACACCTTCGACAATAGAAGAAGACACTTTCAAACACACATCCCTAAAAGAAAAATCAAAATTTTATCCAAGCTGGGCTAAAAGCCATAACATAGAAACGTTCCACCAGAAAATACAGGAAGACTTCGACAAACTAACTAAAGACAACAGAAGTAAAATAAAACACAACCTAACCCTTAAAGAGAAGACTGCGCTAAAACAACTAGAAGACGATAAGTCAATAACCATTAAACAAGCAGACAAAGGGGGGGGGAGTAGTTATCATGGATACCACCAACTACAGAAAAGAAGCAGACAGGATCCTCTCAGATGCCACAACATATGAGAGCCTAAAAACAAATCCCCACAAAAACTTCTGCACAGAGTACTTAAACCACATAGATAAGGGTAAAGAAATAGGGGTCATAAACTCAAAAGAATATGAATACCTGAATGTTAAATTCCCCGTGATGCCTATTTTTTACTTCCTTCCCAAAATACATAAAAGTCTGACAGCGCCACCAGGTAGACCAATCATCTCGGGTATAGGTTCTCTCACTTCAAGACTATCAGAATACATAGACATTTCCCTACAACCCTATGTCGTGGGGATGAAATCATATCTTAGAGACACAACACAAACCATCAATCTGATAGAACAAACAGCATGGAGCCCAGATTCTATACTATGCACATGTGACGTGACATCCCTATACACATCCATCAATCACGAGGATGGCATTTCAGCCATAGATAGGACACTCAGCAATGACCCAAACATGCATACAGAACAAAAATCCTTCATTTTAGAAAGTATTACCTTCATTTTAAAACATAATCTTTTTAACTTTGATGGGAAGCATTTCCTACAAAAATGTGGCACTGCAATGGGTACAAAATTTGCACCCAGCTATGCCAATCTTTTTATGGACGTCTGGGAACAGGACAAAATTTGGTTCACACACGAATTCAGCGCAGATCTGGCGCTATGGCGAAGATATATTGACGATATCTTCTTCATCTGGAAAGGAAGCGAGGTAGATCTGAAACGATTTCTGGAATACATCAATAACAATGAGATAAATCTAAAATTTACAGCATGTACCAACCAAGTCTCAGTAGACTTCTTAGATCTTACTATCTATGTCGAGAATAACACTCTCAAAACCAAAACATTTTTCAAATAGGTAGATTGCAACAATTACCTACTGCGAACAAGCTGCCACCACAGAAAGTGGCTATGCAACATACCCCCAGGCCAATTCCGCCGAATCAGGCGGAATTGCAGCGACAGTAACATCTTTAGAGAACAAGCAGGTATCCTGAAAAATCGGTTTGTCAATAAAGGGTACAATAAAAACACATTAGAAGAATCCATTAAAAAGACAGGCCTCCTGCAAAGTACAGATATTCTTAAGACATCCCAAAAACAACAAAAAGATGATTTTAACGCCCCATTTCTAACCCAGTATAGCCAGGATTCAGGAAAAATACAACAAATCCTAAATAAACACTGGCACCTTCTACTAGGGGATGACACTCTTAAAAATTACCTCCCACAAAGACCCAGGGTCATTTTCAAAAGAGCAGACAATATAAAAACCAAGCTAGCACCGAGTCTCTTCAGAACAGACAACACAAAAAAGGAAAAGAATTGGCTATCAACAGCAAAAGGTTTTTTCAAGTGCAGCACCTGCAAAGCATGCAAACAGGGCTCCAACGACAAGATCGACTTTACATCACAAGTAACAGGTGAACAATTTAAAACTGCACAGTTCATCAATTGCAAGAGCGATTACGTAGTCTATCTACTAAGCTGCCCCTGTGGACTTAGAAAACAAGGGGAGGGTTGGAGAGTGATCACAGGGCCACACTAATTGAGTAAAGTGAAAAAGTATATAATAATAATGGTAATTGTAAATGTGGGTGCAAACTGTGAACTGAAAAGTGAATCAGGCAAAAAGAGGGGGAAGGGGAACACAAAATGAATGAGTCCCCTAAAGAATTCACTAACTGCACACCTACATATTGTAAAATCTAACTTTTAATAAATTTACTTAAAACATATATTACCAAACGTAGTGTACTATGTGTTTTTTTTTAAAATGAATTAAATATTCAATAGCGTGCAACCCTGTCAGTAAATGTATGATTGTGCAAACCCAAATGCAATATTCCTGGGTTTGACAGGACAGTGGATGCTGAAAGTCAGGGTATTAACCCCTCTGGAGTATAAATGCAGACTGTAGGTAACCGTATCCTACTCAGTGAGCCTTTAACTGGTCAAAGGCACAGCAATCCTGCAATGATATATATAGCACCGAACACCTATGGTTGTATTGAATGCATATGCTTGAGAAGTGACGCTGACACAGACGCAATCAATCCACAATAACCCTCAGTATAGTTGAGCTGGTACTCACAGTGCCATTGACATAGAGTTACCCAGCACAGAGGCTCAGATTGTATATATATCATGTATTGTGTATAGCAGGAAAGCAGAATCACTGCCTGTTGTTATATTTATCAAGCTAATGCCGTCTGCATAGATAGAACCAGGAGACTAAAGGCACTACATTAAAACAGCTTCAAGTAGGAGACTGACACAACTGCGCGTTTCCAAGTAGGAGATTGACACAACTGCGCGGACGCGCAGTTGTGTCAGTCTCCTACATGGAGCTGTTTTAATGTAGTGCCTTTAGTCTCCTGGTTCTATCTATGCAGACGGCATTAGCTTGATAAATATAACAACAGGCAGTGATTCTGCTTTCCTGCTATACACAATACATGATATATATACAATCTGAGCCTCTGTGCTGGGTAACTCTATGTCAATAACACTGTGAGTACCAGCTCAACTATACTGAGGGTTATTGTGGATTGATTGCGTCTGTGTCAGCGTCACTTCTCAAGCATATGCATTCAATACAACCATAGGTGTTCGCTGCTATATATATCATTGCAGGATTGCTGTGCCTTTGACCAGTTAAAGGCTCACTGAGTAGGATACGGTTACCTACAGTCTGCATTTATACTCCAGAGGGGTTAATACCCTGACTTTCAGCATCCACTGTCCTGTCAAACCCAGGAATATTGCATTTGGGTTTGCACAATCATACATTTATTGACAGGGTTGCACGCTATTGAATATTTAATTCATTTTTTTTTAAAACACATAGTACACTACGTTTGGTAATATATGTTTTAAGTAAATTTATTAAAAGTTAGATTTTACAATATGTAGGTGTGCAGTTAGTGAATTCTTTAGGGGACTCATTCATTTTGTGTTCCCCTTCCCCCTCTTTTTGCCTGCCCCTGTGGACTGCAGTATGTCGGCCGTACCAGCCGACCACTAAAGGTCCGTATACTAGAGCATATTGGGAACATCCGACGACAGCTAATGACCCACAGCGTGTCCAAACATTTTTCACTACAGCACCAGGGAGATCCCTCCGGCCTCACCTATAGAGCCATAGAACAGATCCCCCCCCTCTGGCGAGGGGGCGATAGACTAACCAAACTAGCCAAAAAAGAGACTATGGATCTACAAATTAAAGACACTAGCACCCCTAGGACTTAACATTGACATAGACATTGGGGCTTTTCTAGAATAAAGTATTTTTAGAATAAAGTATATTCAAGGTTTATTTTATTTTATCATATTTTATCACATTTCATTCAAGGTTTACTAATCATGTTTTTTTCTCTTTTTCTCTTTTTTTCACTCTTTCTCTCTCTCTCTCTTTTCCTCCCTTTCTTCTCCCCCTTCTCTCTCTTCTCTTTTTTTCTCTCTTTTTTTCTCTCTTTCTCTCTCTCTTTCTCTCTCTCTTTTCTAACCTTCCATATTTTCTTCTTTCTTTTTTTTCCTCTCTCCCATTCTCCTTGTACGAGTACCGCCGCAACTTTAATGTTCCATCAATACTTGTATTTATGTTCACATACTTCTTATTGTACCAACGAGCATATGTAGAATATCTGCCTCTGTTTAGCTCAACCAACTAAACACACAGCTATAGAGTGAATAGTATTGTGACCTTGGAATCAAATCCCCGATGCACCACATACAACCACACTTGAGATACAAAAATTTTTAAGAGTCTAACTTAACCTTAATACAACTCTATATCACAAAGATACCACTACCATTCACACAAATTTTTAAACCAACCAGAAGGGGGAACCAAAACCTATATCATCTGGGCAATCCAACATATTCTTAACTCAGAATATTAATGAAGACGCATGTGATGCGACACATTTGCCACAAATGAATCCTACTAGCTATATTTATATTATAATTTTTATTTTAATTTTTATTAAAAAATCCTTTATCCACATAGCCTTTTTTGACATCCTTTCATCTATATAGTCCCTTTTGACTTTTTAACCATCCAATCACTTTTTAACTATCCAATCATCTTCTAACCAGCAATAGAGCTATTATACCTAATTGTAGAGCCATGCATACACTCTGATTTGAAGGCCTTTTATGGAATTCATTCAAAGGTTGAAATACAATATATTTCTAAAACGACACTAATTTTAAGAAAATTGTTTAAAGATGTGTGTATATTATCCTAATTACTGAATTGTCTACACCATATGCGAGATAATCAGGATCCGAGTAATCCACTCTGCAGAATTGATGCCATGTGTACATGATTAATTGCCTAAACATATTATCAACATTGTATAAAGCACAACCGAATCATGTATCCACATTTTTTCCACTTTTAATTACTTATTACAGTGAATAAGCGATAAGTCAAATACCCACTTTTGTATAAAAGTTGTTTTTATCATGTACTTATACCAAGCACTAATTGATTGCAATCAAACAATCAATAAGGTTTCAAGCCTATAAGAAGGGAAGACACAGGGCATCCGGCAGGAACCTGACGAAGCATCACTGCGAAACGCGTAGTTGCCTGCCGGAGCCCATTGTCTGAAGGACCCAGCCAGCCTGCTGACATCCGGAAAGCCCTCCTCTTCCGGTCCCGCCGTCGGACGTGACCATGGGAGGCACACTGGTCAGAGGAGCGTGAACGGACGATCGGGCTGTTGCTGAGCTGTTGCCTAAGCTGTATCGTGAGTGTTATTCTTTTGTTGTTTTTTACACTTAATAAATCCTATTTTACTTACTCACCGTGTTCGGCCCTTTTTCTTCTAATTTGGGCACCCGGGAGATAAGTCACTTGCATACTGCCTCCATTGGGAGGGGGAGGAAGCCATTCATTGCTTCAGGCAGCACTTTGTTAAAGAAAGACTGCCCTTCATATTCTGCTAATCAGCACAACTATCTCTGACAGACAGCAGGCTATAGTAAAGCCTGCTAATCACCCGCTCCCACCACCCCTTTTTATTTCCACTTACCCCCAATTCTATATCAGTTCAATCAATCCCATAACTTTATTTTAAATATTTGAAAGATTTTATTTTAGCATTTTATCCAATATTTTATGAGACAACTTTTTATCACTGCAGACTGTACTGTTTGGCTATCTAAACACTAATCACGTGTTCCTTATCTTCTCATTTCATCTTGTGAGCGAAATCCCGTGCGCTGACCAACCCTCCGTCTCCACTGCAACTCTAAGAAGATTCCGGGCTTTATCTTCTCTACAGGTCCAGCTGCAGAAAACAACAAGGGCAAGTATATACTACCCTTTATTTGGTTACACATCACAAAACAGGCAGCATCACAAGCCTATAAAAACAAGGGAGCGCCCCAGCCTCTTTTCTTTTTTTCTTTTTTTTACTCGCCAATGTACAGCTGGATTGTGGACCTTATTCTCACCGGAGACACTTCAGGAACAACTCAATGTCTCCCAGACCTATGAATGGTTCTGTCCACCCAGGCTTCTCACCCAGTGGTGGGGTACTGTAAGGAATCCCAACAAATTGTGGACTTTCAGCGCCACCTCTCGCCTAAGGAGGTCTAGGAATAACTCCATGTCCCCCAAATCTGTGAATGACTCTGTTCGTCCGGAGGTCTCACCTGAAGGGGGGGGGGGGGTACTGTAAGGAATCAACTACTGGCTTTGACTATTTCGTTGCAGACTTATGCTGTTGCAAGCTTTCCCTGGCAATCTATGGCACATGTGCGGCCTCTCATTGCAGCTTCTGCCCTGTGCTACATCATTGGAGGAATACTCACACACCCTCCTCCTGTGATTGGATCTCCGCCCTTTATATTCTAGGCGTCGGCACTGAACCAGTGCCGAGCATAACCATTTCTACCTTTATGTTACAGTCGCTGTAACAAACCACCCCAGGCCTCTCTAATAGCGTTCTTACCTTACAAGTACCTGAGTATCCAGAGGCCTGTTCCTGGATGTCCGTGCTGAAGCGAGGGCCAGCACTGGTACCTGCTGCATTCCCTCCTAGCAGTGGCTACCCTTCCTTTCCTTTGGCCTGCTGCTATCTCCTTGCAGTGGCCTGCCCTGGATGTCTGTGCTGATGCGTTGTTGCCAGCACTGGTACCTGCTGCATTCCCTCCTAGCAGTGGCTACCCTTTCTGTTCCTGCGGCCTGCTGCTATCCCCCTGCAGTGGCCTGTCCTGAACGTCTATGCTGAAGCGTTGTTGCCAGCACTGGTACCTGCTGCATTCCCTCCTAGCAGTGGCTACCCTTCCTTTCCTGCGGCCTGCTGCTATCCTCTTGCAGTGGCCTGCCTTGGACTTCTGCGCTGGAGCGTTGGTTCTTCCCGACGCTGCCCTGCGGTGAACTTCGGCCAGCCTGCTGTCTCCTCCTGCTGAGATCGGCGTCATGGGCCGAGGCCGCTCGTCGCGCAGAAGCCACCCCTGCGCTCACGCTCCTAAGCTGAAGCGGGGAACTTCTGACTTCCTGTTGCTGAACTCCGGCTTCATTAACGACGATGCTGTCTTCTCCAATCCTGACCCTGCGATGTACGACTACGAACTGCGCACTCTGGATCAGTCTCCGTGGACTAAGGTTGGTGATTATATAACCCCACCTCAGCCCCGCGGTCCGATCCCGGTTTGTGGCGAGCATCGGCGTAACACATTACTATGTTTACACGTAAATGCTCATGTGGTACACATATTACACCTAAACCAGCATGTTTGGTATCTCTTGGAACAGGTAGCAGTTTAGGAAACTGATCGTTTTTCTAATAATAATTAACGTCATATATTTTGTATGTATTTCAAGGGCGGAAAAGTTCAGCATCAAAAAAAGAAATGTGGGATCAAATAACCTTGGCTGTGTCTGCATGTGGGAATCATGTCAGGGACCAGGCGAATTGTCGGAAGAGATTCGATGATATCAGGGCAAACTTAAAGAAAAAATACAAGCACAATGGATGCATGCTTCTAGCACTGCAGGTGGGCCGTCAGCACAAGCTCTAATCTTAAAACCATTGGAGGAGCAGATGCGGGAAACATTTCTTCCTGTCGTCGTGGAGGGTTTGCCCTGGGACAGAGATATCGGAATTTATTCGGCTCCATTTCCACCAGGTGACAAATGTTACTGTACTAGGCATGTCGTAGGTTACAGTTCTTATCTATATTTCCACAGCTACTTACAGTGGCGACCAACTTTATTCTTACTTGGCTAGCTCCGCGAATTTCAGAATATCCCGGTGATGTGCGGTTTTGTGTCGTTTTCTCCCGGGGTATATTGCGTTATTTTCGCGGCTGTGATTTAAGCATTTTATTCCCGCTGGCTGCAATACTGCAATGCCGTGTAAAAATGCATGGGGGCGTTTGCGAGCTGTTGTCTCTGAAGTCTAATACCTTCGCGGTTTAACCTACAGTACACAGTCTGCACGTGCGCGCGCAGTAATAGTATAATTGCATATTTAATTTATTTTAAAGTACAGTACTGTACTGTACATGCTCGGACCCTGTTGGGGTGATGTGAGGGGGTTCCTAACATCTGGGGGAAAATTAATTTTAATTCTATGGTGAGTACTGTCTTGTTGCCGTATTATTTTGGTGGGGCTGGCTGGGTACTTCTTTAGGGGGCTGACCATTACTGTACATTAAAACTTTTCTTTTTGTTTTTCCTCAGAAAAGAAAACGGCTAATGGGGGGATTTTGATGGATAATATTGTACTGTATGCTGATGTTTTCCTTCCGTAGAATATACTGTGTAATAAACCCGAATAAATAATACTATGCATTTATTCTACATGTTCAGTATCGTGTCATTATGTGTCTTCTACAGTATACTGTACAGTGACCCTTTCTCGCTGCCATTACTGCTCAGACCCTGTTGGGGTCAAGTGAGGGAGTTCCTAACATCTAGGGGCAAAAATAATTTTATTTCTAGGTGCCCTAGAACAGAAGTTCCCACGCCAATTGACCTATTTCCCACGCCAATTGCCGTAGTTCCTACGCCAATTGTGCGACCAGGCAGTAAAAAAACAGTGCAGCAAGCCTCTACATTTGTAACACTGTCAAAGGAGCAAATGGAAACAATGTGAGGCAATTCAACATGTTCTTTTATTGGTGGAGTCAGTACAAAAACATTTATTTACAAATACTGTACAATGTTGTAACATTTAAAGTGCACAGCAATTCTAACCATCAACACACAATAATACATTCTGCAGCCTTTATTAAATTCTTCTGCCACAAAACATTTTTGGTGCCTGGGGCACAGGGAGTTAAAGTCACTTGCTTTTTATGTACTGTATTTGGGGGTTGTCTTTGGGGGTTTATTCATCAAATTATTATGATGAACTGCCTTTTGAAATGACACTGCTGTTAACTATTTCAGCCACACACCTCCAGAGTTTTTAATCCCTCCCTAGCCAAGCGTCAATCGGCTGAGTCACCCTATCCTACCAACCCCCTCTCTCCACTGGGTCATTAACCTTCTGCATATTGCCATTGTGTTCTTAATCCGCCCATAGCCGAGCTACAAACACTCAGTACGCCTGCGTCTAATCACACCATCCCCCTCCCCCAACCCTTAGAGGCCTGTTGTTTGAACGGTAATGCTTTGGAAAATCCCCTCTCGAATTTGAAATGTAAATCTGATGTGCACAGCACTGTGAGAATTGAGAGTAAACTGATACTGTATTTCATCAGGGTGTGAAAACATTTGTCAGTCACTATGGTTTACAGTCACATGTTTTAAATACAATACAGAACATTCTTTAATATCTTTAAAATAAAAATATATGAATACTGTATATAAGTATAATGTAACATAATCCGTTCTGTGGGTCTGTAGGGGTGGCTGTCAATGATTATGATTCGCATGAATAAATGAATAAATATTTATTTTATCAGGAACCAAAAAATACAAATATAAAAATAATCAGGAATAATACACACAGTAATGCAGTCTTTATTAAGTTATTTTGGCAGCTTGAAATTGGATAACCATTTGGAAAACCTTTGTAAAACATGGGGAAACATGAGTAATGCACATTTATAAGAATATTATTTAATACTATACACAGTACAGTACTGTAATGTACTGTATAATATACTGTATATACTACACTGGCGACCAACTTTATTCTTACTTGGCTAGCTCCGCGAATTTCAGAAGATCCCGGTGATGTGCGGTTTTGTGTCGTTTTCTCCCGGGGTGTATAGCGTTATTTTCGCGGCTGTGATTTAAGCATTTTATTCCCGCTGTCTGCAATACTGCAATGCCGTGTAAAAACGCATGGGGGCGTTTGCGAGCTGTTGTCTCTGAAGTCTAATACCTTCGCGGTTCAACCTACAGTACACAGTCTGTGCGTGCGCGCGTAGTAATAGTAAAATTGCATATTAAATTTATTTTAAAGTACAGTACTGTACATGCTCGGACCCTGTTGGGGTGAAGTGAGGGGGTTCCTAACATCTGGGGGAAAACTAATTTTAATTCTATGGTGAGTACTGTCTTGTTGCCGTATTATTTTGGTGGGGCTGGCTGGGTACTTCTTTAGGGGGATGACCATTACTGTACATTAAAACATTTATTTTTTTTTCCTCAGAAAAGAAAACGGCTAATGGGGGGATTTCGATGGATAATATTGTACTGTATGCAGATGTTTTCCAGCCGTACAGTTTACTGTGTAATAAACCCTGAATAAATAAAACTATGCATTTATTCTACATGTTCAGTATCGTTTCATTATGTGTCTTCCACAGTATACTGTACAGTGGTATACAGTGCCTAACATCTATGGGCAAAAATAATTTTATTCCTAGGTGCCCTAGAACAGAAGTTCCCACGCCAATTGCCCGTGAACTTGACCGTGGCCCTAAGTAGTTCCCACGCCAATTGCGCAAATATAATGTAAAATAACCCGTTCTGTGGGTCTGAGCGGGTTGAAATTTACCTGGTCCTCATGCGGGAGGACCCTTGCCATAGTGGCAAAATATCAGCCTTGCACGATCCCCGGAACCGGAGGTACCAAAAGACAATTTTAAAGCACATTACCAAAGTGGCTTTTATTCTGCCATGCAAGTCAATGGCAGAAATTTAAACTTTAACATCACCCTGACTCCGTTCTGTTGCCACGAGAGCGTCGCAATTTGCCATGCAATCCTGCCGCAACTAGGACTACATGGTGACCGAATCTGAGCCCTCTAGGTCGAACAGAACCGGAGTTGTGGGTTCCAGGTTTCTGCTCATTCTGACTTAGCCGGTTCAAAGCTTTCTCCGCCATTGCACTCAATGGTAGGACCCTCCTCGCCGGCGTGACCCTTTCTCGCCACCATTACTGCTGGGACCCTGTTGGGGTCAAGTGAGGAGGTTCCTAACATCTAGGGGCAAAATGAATTTTATTTCTAGGTGCCCTAGAACAGAAGTTCCCTCGCCAATTGTCCTAGTTCCCACGCCAATTGCCGTAGTTCCTACGCCAATTGCGCGACCAGCCAGTTAAAAAACAGTGCAGCAAGCCTCTACAGTACATTTGTTACACTGGCAAAGGAGCAAATGGAAACAATGTGAGGCAATTCAACATGGTCTTTTATTGGTGGAGTCAGTACAAAAACATTTATTTACAATATTGAAACATTTAAAGTGCACATCAATTCTAACCATCAACACACAATAATACATTCTGCAGCCTTTATTAAATTCTTCTGCCACAAAACATTTTTGGTGCATGGGGCACAGGGAGTTAAAGTGACTTGCTTTTTATGTACTATATTTGGGGGTTGTCTTTGGGGGTTTATTCATCCAATTATTATGATGACCTGCCTTTTGAAATGACACTGCTGTTAACTATTTCAGCCACACACCTCCAGAGTTTTTAATCCCTCCCTAGCCCAGCGTCAATCGGCTGAGTCACCCTAGCCTATCATCCCCTTCTCTCCACTGGGTCGTTGATCTTCTGCATATTGCCATTGTGTTCTTAATCCGCCCATAGACGAGGTACAAACACTCAGCACGCCTGCATCTAATCACACCATCCCCCTCCTCCAACCCTTAGAGGCCTGTAGTTTGAACGGTAATGCTTTGAATAATCCCCTCTCGAATTTGAAATGTAAATCTGATGTGCACAGCACTGTGAGAATTGAGAGTACACTGAGACAGTATTTCATCAGGGTGTGAAAATATTTGTCAGTCACTATGGTTTACAGTCACATGTTTTTAATACAATAGAGTACATTCTTTAATATCTTTAAAATAAAAATATATAAATCCTGGTAAAATATGTTATAAATAAATAAATAAATAAAATAATTCATTGGTGCACTGTAGGGGTGGCTGTCAATGATTATGATTCGCAGGAAAGTGAATAAATATTTATTTTATTTTATCAGGAACCAAAAAATACAAATATAAAAATAATCAGGAATAATACATACAGTAATGCAGTCTTTATTAAGTTATTTTGGCAGCTTGAAATTAGATAACCATTTGGAAAACCTTTGTAAAACATGGGGAAACATGAGTAATGCACATTTATAAGAATATTATTTAATACTACAGTATATACAGTACAGTACTGTAATGTACTGTATAATATACTGTACTGTATATACTGTATAGTAACATTTTTCTTTAGTCTTTATCTTTTCCTCATTCTGTCTGCAGTACAGTAGTTCATTGAGAGAGGAGAGGTTTTGTGTACATCATTGCTGCTGTTTATATACTGTACATTTGACTGTACAAGCAGATTTGACTGGACACAACGCCCTCATCCCCCTAGGCCACAGTTTTTCCTGGAACGACAAGAAAACCAAAAATTAGTGCAGTTACTGTACTCTATTATGGCAGAACTACTGTAGGTGGCTGGTGCAGCTTTCTCTGGAAAGAAAAAAAATGGGGCAGTAACTGTAGTAGGCAGTTACTGTAGTACTGTCAAACTAGTGAATTGTATAATGTACTGGAACTACTGTATACTCTGACTACTGTTAAATTCTATGTACTGTAACCTGATGGCTGGTGCTGCTCTCTCTGTAAAGAAAAAACTAACTACTGTATACAGTACTAGTACTCTTACTATCTGGAAAGAAAAAATCTTTGCCATACTTACCTGTAACATACTGTACTTACAATACTACAGCACAGTACTACTTTCCTGATGCTTGCCCATTACGCGCAATGACAATGGGCAACACAGTGGCAATAAGGTCTATATATTTATTGCAGCGTTCCACGGTGAGTACATCGTTCCAAAAACTCAGTATGCCTTTCAACAACTCGTCCTTTTTGGAGGGTTTCACCACTTTCCGGATATGGTCCTTCAGCTGATGCCAGACCATTTCGATCGGATTGAAGTCTGGCGACCTGTTATTGGAAAGAAAGGACAATTGGTTTAAGAGCTAAAAACAGTGGGGAACAAAAATGGGACACAGTCTACTGCACTTACTCCGCTGGCGTCTTCACCCAGTTGATGCCACGCTCAAGGATATGCGCCGTTGACGCAGTGTGCTTGGGATCGTTGTCCTGGTAGAAGCGGTAACCATTGGGGAAGTCGCGTGTGATGTATTGCACTATCTTGGGCACAATGTTGTCTTGGAAGAAAGCTTTATTCATGATTCCTATAGCAAGAAAAGAAAAGTGCTCAAAAAACTGCACAATAGTACAGTACAGTGCATACGGTAAGGCAACACTAGTCAAGTACAGTGCATTAGGCGACATTATATTTGATACATTTTACCTTCAAAGATGACAATGCATCCCGGTCCACGCCTAGAGATGGCACCCCACACATGCAGCTTCACAGGGTGTTTTGGCCGCGGCTTCAAAGATAAGCGGCCTTTTTTGTGGAAAGCAAATCGTGCAAATCTCTCCAGCGACACATTAGAATCATCAGTGAAGATGCAATCCTGGAAATTCTCCCCGCTGTCGATCCATGCCTGGGCCTGGAGCACTCTTTTGATTTTGTTTGCGTCCCGTATCATGGGGTACGCTCTGTAATGACAAGGAATAAAAAAAATTTGCGGCACAGTGCATTACAGTTTGCGAAACAACACTTTTACCTCCTGTACTGTCCAGTACTAACCTCACACGTCCATATTTCCATCCAATGCTGCGTCTCATCTTCTTTATGCTGCTCTCGGATACAGTCAGATTGTGCTTTTACTGCAGAGTGTTTTTGACCCTTAATGCACTCCTCTCATCATTCTCCTCACTTATTTTGTCCACCAGAACAGTTGTCTCCCTACAATGTAAAGAAATTATATTGTTTTATTAATATGCAGCAATATAAAATGTATATAAATGTAATGTTGTAATATACAGTACATTAAATATAAATATACAAAATAAATATACTGTTATAATATAAATATAAATATACAGTACATCCTATTCAGTATATACCGTTGTAAGATTAATTGAAATATACAAAAAATATATACTGCTGTACTCTAAATATAAATAGACAAAATATATATACTGTTGAACTATAAATATAAATATACAAAATAAATATACTGTTGTAATATAAATATAAATATACACTACATCCTATTCAGTATATACCGTTGTAAGATTAATTGAAATATACAAAAAATGTATACTGCTGTACTATAAATATAAATAGACAAAATATATATACTGTTGTACTATAAATATAAATAAAAAAATAAATATACTGTTGTAATATAAATATAAATATACAGTACATCCTATTCAGTATATACCGTTGTAAGATTAATTGAAATATACAAAAAATGTATACTGCTGTACTATAAATATAAATAGACAAACTACTGTACAGTATGTTGTAATATAAATCAACAGAAATAACAACAGTATTACAGTAGATACAGAACTGTACTGTAGATGTACAGTACAGTTTTCTATATTTTTTTTTTTGTTAAGATTTATTCTGTAAATATACTTACGCGTTAGTTACCCTTGGTCGCTTTTTCCGGTCTCTGTTTTTTCCTTGTGCATGATAGCTCACGGTGGTTAATGGCACAACGATGCCAGAAGTAGCTAACCAGCATTGGATAGCAGCAATTCAGTGTACGCTCGTGTACATCTCCTTAATTCGCATGCTGAGATCCTTTGAAATCTTTTTAACAGGCATTGCTGCGAGTAGAAAGAAATACAAACACAAGAATGTATATTCGAAGTTTAGTCGATGTGTATTCTATGTGCAGTCAATACACAAAATGGATGGTGTATTTATACGGTAAAAACTCACATTAGAGTACGCCCACTTTCAAAACCTGTGCCTGGCCGCCATGCATAAAATGTCACACACTTTGCATAGGCCACCACTCCATGATCTTTATCTGAACTTGCCCTTGTCCAGATACTGTACTGCATTGTGCCACCTGCTTCCATGGAGCATCCCCATTTCTATGGACGCAAGAACCCACTCAACTCTGCCGTGCCTGTCATGCTTAAAAAGCGAAAGGCGGCAGCCGTTTCCACGCCAAGGGCAAAGCGATAGGCTAAGGCCAATAAATAAAACCTTCTGCTGACCCCAAAGGTTAAGGGTTTTCTTAGACATAAGCCTCATTATGTGAAGAAGATATACGGTGATGTACTCTCGACACAAAACGAATGGCAGCCAACCCATCGGACCCACAGACCACTTCCTCCCATATGCTTCGACGACTCTGCTGTAGCTGTCCCGGAAATCTTCATCCCGTCTTCTCCACCCCCATCTTCTCCGGTTCCATCTGACGACACTGCCGCCTCTGAAATCCACGGGTCACTTTCTCCTTTGATCTTAGACGACTCTGCTTCTCGCCCGGAAATCCAAAGGTCACCTTCTCCATCCCTCTTTTCGACGACGCTGCCACTTCTCCTCTACCGGGTATCCACAGGTCACCTCCTCCACTCTCCATCGATGCCGCTTCTGTCCATGGAACCCCCATCTCATCCTCCGTTGCACCCATCCCCCCAGATGTCCAGACGCCATGCACAAGAAGCAGCTCGTTGGACCGGATGCTGAATGGTATAAGTGTGGATCTCCCCGGGAATTCTATTGTGCTTGCAAAGATAGATCTGCTTCTGGAGACAATGCTAAATGTGGAGCAACGGATGCTACAAATGGAGCAATGGATGTATTAACGGATGGGGAAGATAGAGGCTGACATTGCGGGCATACATTATTTGCTCGGTGCTAATGCCCCTGTTTCCCTGACGCCAGAGCAGGGGGGTGACATGGATGTGATGAATGGGACCTTCGACCCCTTCCATCACCAAGCGCCCCCCCTCCACCAGAAGATGTAGTGTACATGTATGCCGTTGAGGAGGACATGACAACCCCATCAAGACCACGCCAGGAGACAACACGGCGACCACGACCGGAGGAAAGCTTCCTCCCAGACATCCTACCATCGCCCGTCGCCACAAGCACACCCGTTCCCAAAAGACCTACACCCGCTCGCATCGAAACAGTGCCCGACATCACCCTGTGCAATCTGCCACCGGGGCTCAGGGAGAAGAATAGGGTGATGAGTGCTAGTGTACCCCACAAGTATGCCTTGATCATTTTTAAGCACCATGTTCCCTACACGTTGTACTGCGAGTGGGTGTTCAAAGTGAACTACGAAGGGAATCGCGTTAAAAAGGACCTTCCTGTCAATTTAAGGAAAAACATTGTGGAAGAAATGCCGCGCTTTTATGCAGTTACAGATCCTGTAAAGAAAGGCGTTCGAGACTGCATTAATGGCGTTTTGCGCCATGCAAGGAATCTGCCATGGATGGACAATGTGGAGGACTTTCAGTGAGACCATACTGTTGTGCTGAACTGTATTGTACTGTACATGTTTTGCCCTACAGTACCTGCTGTACTTAAACCAAGGAGATGTTGATGTGTGTTTTTTTCACAGGACATGCACAACTCCAGTCCCTGAGGGCCGCAAACAGGCACGGTTTTCAATGTTGCCCTGAAAACCTGCCCTGTTTGCTGCCCTCTAGGACTGAACTGGTGCAGGTCTGACTGACAGTGTTGCGCACCATCCCACTGTACTGTACTGTATACAGTACTGGGTTTCTTTAATAAAGGAGATGATACTTAAAATGCTTCAACATTGTACTGTATTTGTTAATAAATGTTTTTGTACTGACCCCACCAAAAAAAGAACATGTTGAATTGCCTCACATTGTTTCCATTTGCTCCTTTGACAGTGTAACAAATGTAGAGGCTTGCTGCACTGTTTTTTAACTGGCTGGTCGCGCAATTGGCGTAGGAACTACGGCAATTGGCGTGGGAACTAGGTCAATTGGCATGGGAACTTCTGTTCTAGGGCACCTACAAATAAATTTATTTTTGCCCCTAGATGTTAGGAAACCCCTCACTTGACCCCAACAGGGTCCGAGCAGTAATGACGACGAGAAAGGGTCACGCCGGCGAGGAGGGTCCTATCATTGAGCGTAATGGCAGAGAAAGCTTTGAAACGGCTAAGTCAGAATGAGCAGAAACCTGGAACCCACAACTCCGGTTCTGTTTGACCTAGAGGGCTCAGATTCGGTCTCCATGTAGTCCTAGTTGCGGCAGGATTGCATGGCAAATTGCGACCCTCTCGTGGCAAAAGAACGGAGTCAGGGTGATGTTAAATTTCAGGTTTCTGCCATTGACTTGCATGGCAGAAAAAAAGCCACTTTGGTAATGTGCTTTTAAACTGTCTTTTGGTACCTCCAGTTCCGGGGGTCATGCAAGGCTGATATCTTGCCACTATGGCAAGGGTCCTCCCGCATGAGGACCAGGCAAATTTCAACCCGCTCAGACCCACAGAACGGATTATGTTACATTATGCTTACAGTATATACAGTATTTATATATTTTTATTTTAAAGATATTAAAGAATGTACTGTATTGTATTTAAAACATGTGACTGTAAACCATAGTGACTGACAAATATTTTCACACCCTGATGAAATACAGTATCAGTTTACTCTCAATTCTCACAGTGCTGTGCACATCAGATTTACATTTCAAATTCGAGAGGGGATTTTCCAAAGCATTACCGTTCAAACAACAGGCCTCTAAGGGTTGGAGGAGGGGGATGGTGTGATTAGACGCAGGCGTACTGAGTGTTTGTAGCTCGGCTATGGGCGGATTAAGAACACAATGGCAATATGCAGAAGGTTAACGACCCAGTGGAGAGAGGGGGTTGGTAGGATAGGATGACTCAGCCGATTGACGCTTGGCTAGGGAGGGATTAAAAACTCTGGAGGTGTGTGGCTGAAACAGTTAACAGCACTGTAATTTCAAAAGGCAGTTCATCATAATAATTTGATGAATAAACCCCCAAAGACAACCCCCAAATACAGTACATAAAAAGCAAGTCACTTTAACTCCCTGTGCCCCATGCACCAAAAATGTTTTGTGGCAGAAGAATTTAATAAAGGCTGCAGAATGTATTATTGTGTGTTGATGGTTAGAATTGCTGTGCACTTTAAATGTTACAACATTGTACAGTATTTGTAAATAAATGTTTTTGTACTGACTCAACCAATAAAAGAACATATTGAATTGCCCTACATTGTTTCCATTTGCTCCTTTGACAGTGTAACAAATGTAGAGGCTTGCTGCACTGTTTTTTTACTGCCTGGTCGCGCAATTGGCGTAGGAACTACGGCAATTGGCGTGGGAACTAGGTAAATTGGCGTGGGAACTTCTGTTCTAGGGCACCTAGAAATAAAATTATTTTTGCCCATAGATGTTAGGAACCCCCTCACTTGACCCCTACATGGTCCGAGCAGTAATGGTGGCGAGAAAGGGTCACTCCAGCGAGGAGGGTCCTACCATTGAGCATAATGGCGGAGAAAGCTTTGAAACGGCTAAGTCAGAATGAGCAGAAACCTGGAACCCACACTCCGGTTCTATTCGACCTAGAGGGCTCAGATTCGGTGACCATGTAGTCCTAGTTGCGGCAGGATTGCATGGCAAATTGCGACCCTCTCGTGGCAACAGAACGGAGTCAGGATGATGTTAAATTTAGGTTTCTGCCATTGACTTGCATGGCAGAAAAAAAGCCATTTTGGTAATGTGCTTTTAAACTGTCTTTTGGTACCTCCGGTTCCGGAGGTCGTGCAAGGCTGATATTTTGCCACAATGCAAGGGTCCTCCCGCATGAGGACCAGGCAAATTTCAACCCGCTCAGACCCACAGAACGGGTTATTTTACATTATATTCGCGCAATTGGCGTGGGAACTACTTAGTGCCGCGGTCAAGTTCACGGGCAATTGGCGTGGGAACTTCTGTTCTAGGGCACCTAGAAATAAAATTATTTTTGCCCATAGATGTTAGGCACTGTATACCACTGTACAGTATACTGTAGAAGACACATAATGACTCGATACTGAACATGTAGAATAAATGCATAGTTTTATTTATTCAGGTTTATTACACAGTACAGGCATACCCCGCATTAACGTACGCAATGGGACCGGAGCATGTATGTAAAGCGAAAATGTACTTAAAGTGAAGCACTACCTTTTCCCACTTATCGATGCAAGTATTGTACTGCAATTGTCATATAGATGCATAAGTGATGTAAATAACGCATTTGTAACAGTCTCTATAGTCTGCCTGCTTGCGCACAGCTTCGGTACAGGTAGGGAGCCGGTATTGCTGTTCAGGACGTGATGACAGGCGCATGCGTGAGCTGCCGTTTGCCTATTGGGCTATATGTACTTACTCGCGAGTGTACTTAAAGTGAGTGTACTTAAAGCGGGGTATGCCTGTATACTGTACGGCCGGAAAACATCAGCATACAGTACAATATTATCCATCGAAATCCCCCCATTAGCCGTTTTCTTTTCTGATGAAAAACAAAAAGAAAAGTTTTAATGTACAGTAATGGTCAGCCCCCTAAAGAAGTACCCAGCCAGCCCCACCAAAATAATACGGCAACTCACCATAGAATTTCCCATTCAGCTGGCGCCGGCGCCGGTCCACTGCCAGTCCAGCTTTCTTCATCATCCACGTCGACAGTTTGCAGAGGGACTAGTCCACCTGTAGTCAGCTGGTGAGGCTGGAAATCGCTTAGGTACATGCAAGCTTCATCAAAACTGCACGCCAAATCCGACTCAGGCTCAGGCTCAGGGTTGTCACTGACAGTGGGACCGTCATTGGAAGCCGGTGCTGGTGCTGGTGCTGGTGCATTGCTTTGCAGCGACTGTCGCTTCTTAGTTGGTTTTAACATGACCCTTCGCCTTTTGCCGCCTCCATGATCATAGATACGGGAAAAATCCGGTGACACACACCAATACCCTCCAACAAATTGGGGCTCAATACGGTGAAAACAGGGGTCGCTACATAACCTTTTCCTTACTGCACGCTTCCACGTATGAGGAGTTGGCGAAAATTTGTAAAAGTCATAGTTTTCGATAAAATACTGATAAATTTGAGCAACTGTTGCCATCTTATCATTTGTTGCATTAATCGCGGCCCATATCAAATACACGTAACTTCTGTCAGGTGTTTGGAAAGCGGGCTGCACTTGAACACTCATGGTGGGTCTCTGCAGAATAGTGTAACACAAACTGAAACTGGTCTTTGTCTTTCTTTAATATGAAAAGCCTAAATTGATACATTTTTGCAACTCTTCCTTCAGTCTCAAGGCCAAGGCCAAGTTACAATAGCACACTGTGGTACAGTATCTTTTTTAAACGAAACACCTGCAAGCCGACACATTACTGATTCGGCGCATTACAATTCATGAATTTCTGCCATCTGGCGGACACGCGAAGCATTGCAGCCTATTAAAATCCGAACCATTATCAATAAACTCATCAGCCGGGCATGACCCGCGGCTGGGAATGCAAGGTGAACGCGGCATGCGCCAGGTGAACAGCGTCGCATTCCAGGAACCAGCCAGGGACAAACCGGGGATTTGTAAGAATAAAAGCTGCCGCAACCGTATACTTTCTTCCCAATATAAGCATACCTACATATATATCTGTATATATGTCTCTCTCTCTATATCTATCTATCTATCTATCTATCTATCTATCTATCTATCTATCTATCTATCTATCTATCTATCTATATTTATATCTAGTTGTCCTACAAAAAGTAACAATTAATATATATGGTGGCAAAAGTTGGCACTCATTTGCATGTCATTTCTCAGAATCCCTTGCTGCAGTGGAAGCGCTGTATGCTGGGCTATAATGGAGAAAGATAGGGTTGCAGACCTGTCTAAGACATGCAAATGAGCAAACAGTAATATTTACAGTTGCTATATATATATATATATTATACTTATATGCACTGTATAATTGCTCCATTCAAGGTATATGTATATGTAATCGACTAATTGACTGTTTTAAATACTTTATTGGCTAAATTGCTTGTTACCTCCCTATAAATACCAAGGACTGGTGCTTGGAGGGTAACCCCTGAAGAAGTCGTCATTTGATGACAAAACGCATAGGGCGTGGCTAGACTCTGGCCGCCATTTGCCCACGAACACTGCTGCAGGTTGATTGTAGAATTTTGGCTCCCGTGTGCTGCTCTCCCGGCTAACAACCTATTACATCAGTTACATTGGAGGTGTTTGTTTCCTGGAGGGACCTGTCCTATTGAACACCGAAGGCGAAGGACCCCGGTTCCGGTTCCACGGAGGTGACTCACGTGACGACGCCATTGATTGCGGACGGATGCTGGTGATCGAGCTGCTTGGCACATGAGAGCCTATCTCATACACGCCTATATTTGCTGTACTTTTGTGAGTGGGCATTTGTAAGATTTTATGTTCATTCAATACATTTTTATTGTGGTAATGCACTAGGTGTGCGCCTGTTTCTTTCTCTTTCCTTTTTTCTAGATATCATTAAGGACTGGTGATCCCTTTGAAACGGGCTGCAAGAAACCAAAGACATTACCACTGGAACAGGACTTTATGTATTGAAGGTTTTTTATTACATCTTTTTATTTTTTGGCAATGTTTTCTATTTTTTACTTAATAAATATATTTTTTAGATTTTTATTTTTACTCTTTAGGGTTAATTGTCAGGAGATTGCATTGATATTGTATTTTTTAAAGTTTTATCATAGTGTACTAGCCTTACTCTAGCTGCCCCTCTAAGCACATCCAATTATAGCTACTGTCTCTCTCATTATTATTTATATCATTAACTGGGATATTTAGAGGCGCTACTTCAAATTGTTTTTTCTTGTTTATATATATATATATATATATATATATATATATGTATATATATATATATATATATATATATATATATATATATATATATATATATATATACATAAATTAGTGATAATCTATGTTACATCTATAAACAGGCCATTACTGCCTCATCAAGTCTGGCATGGAAGATAGTGCATTCAAAGGCGTACATTCATAATTTGCACAAACACATTTCGTTACACTACCGACACACTTTATTAAAGTATGGCCGGTACCGCAAGCCGGGATATTTCCCGGCTTGCTTGTGGCTGCCCCTCGGCGTGCCGCGTGTCATAGACGCGCGGTCATGCGTCTTCGGGAGCCTGCGCCCCCTGCACGCGCGTCCAGGGCTCCCAGAGGGAGCCCTGGTATCCCGCGATCTGCGGGACGGCGGCAGGGGGTTCCGGGGGACCCAGCGGACCCGGTAGCGGTAGGGAGAGCGCCCCGATCGGAGGGCGCTCTTCCGCTGCTTCGGCGCGCGCCCGTCACACTCGGGCGCGCGCCAGGCTACTGCTGCGGCCAAGAACGGGCAAATGCTCGAATAAACTTGGCCGCAGCAGTATGTTTAATTAAAGATCTTTTTTCGCTTCATGTAGTATACTGAGAGCATAAATAGGAACATGTACCATATGGTATTTAATTGTGTTCATATGTAGCTCACTTCAGAATTGTATTTCGCTCATGTACCGGTGTGTGAAACCAGCTGCAATTAATATGCCATCACAGCATAGAGGAGAACACAGGGGGTGGGTTTGGGCACCGAGCCAGATCACAGGGTCATGTTACGGTCATGTCTTGTGGGACGCCTCACAAGTGGTAGAAACAAATAAAAGGTCAGGGTGCTGTCACATCTTGGGGGAGGGACTACAGTTGTTAGAAGCTGACAAGGTGAACAGAAGTTCATCACATTCATTTGAAATGGTAATTCTATGAAAACTTTCACCCACCAGGCCACTATACTGTCGCGGCCGAGTTTATTCGAGCATTTGCCCGGTCTCGGCCGCGACAGTAACCTGGCGCGTGCCGGGATGTCCCGGGCGCGCGGCGAAGCCTCGAAGGAGAGGCCCGCAGATCGGGGCTTCCCCCTCTCCTCTCCGGGTCCGCCGGGTCCCCCGGAACCCCCTGCCGCCGTCCCCCACATCGCGGGACACCTGGGCTCCCTCGGGGAGGCGCGTGCAGGGGGCGCAGGCACCCGATGATGTGTGACCGCGCATCGGTGACGCGCGGCACGCCGAGGGGATGCCACTAGCAAGCCGGGAAATCTCTCGGCTTGCGGAACTGGCCGCACTCTAATAAAGTATGCCGCCAGTGTATATGAAAACGTATGTTACTCATTTGTTCACTCATATCTTCTTTTAACCTTATAGATACGCCACATTGTCACACCAGTAGCATCTGTGAGCGACACACTGCATGTGTTGATGAGTGTCAGCCACATTAAGCGCTACACCTGCTTCTCTTAAATGTTCACACAGATCACTAAAAACATTCATTCACATTTCCACAATTAGGTACTGAATTATAAGCAGAGTCAACTTTGCTGTCATGGTAGTTTTGTACATTATTATTGTTAGATTACTACACAACATATGCAGTGTATGTCCAACAGAACACTTAATTTTACAAAGCATTCCTGCATGAACATTGTATGTTGTATGGTTTTTACAATAAATGTGCCAATTAGGTTCACATGTACATTGATGTTAAGATGGATAATGTACAGCTTGCCAGAAACATATTGTCATTTCCTTATATGAGGCTGATATTTAGCCATAAATACTCCCACTACACAAACGTTATGTTAATTATGTACACATGTCAATAAAATTCTTATTTTATTCTTCTATATAGTTGCTCCTGAAGCTCATGTGTCACCTGACACTGAACATGTCTCATCACCTGGCTCATCCAGCTCATCATCAAGCATGGAAGGGGAGTGTATGAGGTGCAGCACATCTAATATGTACATTTAATATGTACATTTCTAGATGTTAATTTGCCATGCTAAATAAATGCCTTTCACATGTAATTAACTTCACATCAGTTATTGTCACAGAAGATGTAGTTTTTCATGACAACATGTATTGTGTGTGCTGTAAACTATCAGCTAGGAGTTGTGAGGTTACAACAACCTTTCATTCATTCTTCTTTCACACTGAGTCGAAACATAATTGTTACTTCAAGCATAAACTTTTAATTTGACACAAATGAAAAATTATGGAAACATGTTATGTGTTACCCTGTGAGAACAACTCTCATTATATTAAAAAACAAGTGAAACTTCCATGCCAGTTCATAATGTCTTTCTTTATTTGTAGAAGCAGATGTTACCACTCAAGGACAAATTCACTCAAGTGACGATGAAGATGTTCCCACTCGTGGATTAACCCAGCATTCAAGTCCTCCTGCTCGTGACACCTACTCAGCTATTGCAGCTTCTGAAGAAAGAATCTTGGGTGAAGAAAATCGTCGCCATTCAGAAATGATGTCAGTGCTTGAAAGGATGATATCACTGCAGGAAAGGACAATATCACAAATGTCACAAATTGAAAGAGTCATCATCCAAGTTCCTAAAGAAATACAAAATTTAAACAGGACATTACAAGCAATAGTTGTGAATCTAAGCCAAGCAAATCAGTTGCGAATTACTGCTAGAGAACAACAATTCCACTTTACACCATCTGAGGATTGATCTTTACATGCTGCTACTTTTTCTCCAGAGTCATCAGTTCTTCATTCCCCAGTTCTGGATGATACCGGTACAGTAGGTGCAAGTTCTGTGCAGGTCCCTGTCAACATCCAACCGCTTACATCTGTTCAAAATCAGGAACGGACACCTACAAATGAAACACGAAAAAGAAAGTTAGGCCAACAATTACTACTAACCAGCTTTTGGAAAAAGATTAAAACACCAAAACAAGAAAATGCACCAACTTCAGTCGTGCAATCTTTAGCAACTGGTTCACAACTGCCACAGCCCACACCCAGTGCCCCTGAAGTGCCACAGCCCACACCCAGTGCCACTGAAGTGCCACAGCCCACACCCAGTGCCCCTGAAGTGCAACAACCCACACCCAGTGCCACTGAAAACCACAGCCCACACCCAGTGCCACATAACTGCCACAGGCCAGTACAAGTCGTACAGTTAAGGCCAAAGTATTTGGCAAAGGGAAAAGGCAAACACAACAGCCAACAAGCAGGACTGTGATTCGCTCTCAAAAGGATAAACAAAAATAAATAATTACATTCACTAAATGTGTTGGTGTCCTGGTGTTGTTTACTGCACACTATTTCATGCATAGTGTATGTATGATCATGTACAGATGCTTGCTAACATTCAAGTATGTCCTTGTACACATGAATGTTTAGAAATGTTCACTGACTGAATTAAGGCATATTTAATAACCTATGAATATATATTAATCATCAGTTGATTAATGGTACAACATAACACACTTGCCATGTTTATAGAAGCTGACATTCACTTAGCTCTTGTTCAAGATGAGATGTATGTGGGTTTGTTTGGTAATGTAGATAGTCATTGCATGCTAATATTAATGACATACAACTTTAAGTAACTATCCATATAACAGCATACATTTTGATGTTGTGTTTTCTGGTGTCTTAACTCTGTAACACATTACTTACCTTAATCTTCTTTCATAGTTCATAATGTTGGCATGTGATCATGTATGATTTTTGGTTACAATAACAGATCTGTTAGTGTGTATGAACATATCTGTAGTCTCTCTGTATCTCTATGGATATATGTATACACACACACACACACACACACACACACACACACACACACACACACACACACACACACACACACACACACACACACACACACACACACTGTGTGAGTGTGTGTGTGTGTGTGTGTGTGTGTATATATATATATATATATATATATATATATATATATATGTATTAACTGATAAATACAAATATATATATATATATATATGCCACTGTTGTCAGCAAACAGGCCTTGTGTTAATGAGATATAAATGTTAGGACACTTGCTAAAATTATGGGATCAGTATGATTGAGCTCATAATTCACTCACCTGTATTTAACTTTGAATAGGATTACAACAAGGCCTACTTACACACATTTTCAAAGCGTCAGGGGAGTTCATTTCGAAGTCATAAAAAATAGAAAAAACATATCATAGTGCAAAAATGTTTAAACAGTGAAAAAAGTGAAGATTCTTCCAAAATGACTACTCACATTTTAAGTAATCAATTTAGACAGTCATCCAACTTAAGGGGTGGATGCGCCCTATGTGTGAACAGCAGCCACCAATCACAACCTGCAAGGGAGAAAAAAGAGAGAGACCATATAGTGTAGAGGTAATGCAATTATATTGTCAAAACATGATTCAAGGCTTACACGTCATACGGTCGATGTGGGCACTCATAGGTAGCAGTTGGCGGATAGCCCAGCGGCTCGCGATTCCTCTGGGTATCTGGTCACCTCTGCTCTCTCTGGAGACACTCGTATTCACACCGGAGCTTTCGTCCCTTCACTTCCGGCACGCCGAGGGACTCGCAGGCTCCGGCTGCGTCACTTCCGGTGCGCCTAGGACTTCCGGATCGGATGGTAACAGTGAATTACAAGTGCCTCCCTTCTCGTGGCTGTTGGACTGGAACACTCTACGCGTTTCGTCGCTCTCTCTGGAGACTTCCTCGGGATTGACTAATAGCTGCTAACTGAACTGTTATATACCCTAATGCCTCCCTCTAATTAAGACCTCATTCTACAATTAAAGTGATATTACATAAACATTCAATTGAGGTGGTATCATATGTAATAACAGAATGGGTTGGTATAGTGTCTTACACTTTATATGTCTTGTTATCATTTATTTTGAAAATGCATTACATACAGAGAGAGCATCATTGTTGCCCACACATCCAATTGGAGATTCTCGCCTTGCTAACAATGTTAAGACAATTGGTATTAAACAGGACTCACATGGACTGACAGAATTAAAAAACAAATGTCCTCTTTTTATTTCACAATTTAGTAAACAAAGTGGAAAAGTAAACTCTATAATTTCAAAACATTGGAATGTCTTATCCATGGACCCTGTCCTTAAAAAATATGTGGATTCTGGTCCTACTTTTGTATATTGTAGAGCGAGAACAATTGGATCTCATGTTTCACCAAGTGAACTCAAATCTTCTGGTCTCAAAAAACCTTTTATCACTAGGGGTTCATTCAAATGTGGCTCTTGTAGTGCATGTAAACACATGAAGCCTGCCAAAAGTTTTTTCCAGTTTGCCTTGCCACCGCCACATGGTGTGAATATATTACCAAATAAGGAATTTAAGATTAACAGTTTTATAAATTGTAAAAGTCAATTTGTGATTTATCTAATAACATGTGGTTGTGGCAAGAGGTATGTGGGGAGGACGACTAGAGCCCTTAAGGTCAGGATGTTAGAGCATTTAATAAAAAAAATGCATCATAAAATTGAGAGACACTAATCATCCAGTCTCAAAACATTTTACTGAATGTGGTCAGGGAGGAATTAATAATTTTTCCTTTTTGGGGATTGAATCAGTTATTTCTAAATCTAGAGGAGGTGATCATATCAACCTTCTGGACCGTAGGGAGGCGTATTGGATCTTCACTCTCCAAACGCGCTTCCCTATGGGCTTGAACATTGACTGGCAACTAACACATTTTTTGTAAACATTTTTGTGATAGACGTATTATGGTGTAATTAGTTGGTAATACAGATTAAATAAGACAATTGTCATTATATTGGACATTATATTCTTATCATTATAACCTTTGAACCTATGCCTTATCATGCAAATATTATGCTAATATGTAAGCTTAAATTGTTCTTTGATGTATCTTGTGGATAATACTTCATATTTTATAATGGTTGTATTTCCCTGGTTCCTATGATTTAGGTACACAATCTGTGTTATGCAGTATGTATGTGTAATATGTCTTTAAATTAACTTTTCTTGCACATTTTTTTAATCATGTCTAGAGGTTTTTATTTTTAACTTTTTTTTTTTTGTATATAACTTAGTTGCAACACAGCTAGTTTTTTAATCCACCTTGTTCATGTTTTTTCTTGATATAATAGTACCCTTTATTAAGCATTAGTTTAGTTTAATATAGCTTTATTTCGTTTAAATATGCTTGTCCAGTTAGCAGCAATGTATTTTGTTCTGCTGGAATGGTCAATAAAGCTTTGTTATTGTGTTCCTATGTTTGCCCACATCCAAGACGGCCACACTGCCTTTGGTACTTCCTTTTGCCCTTAGATCGGCACTGAGTCGCTCTGTTATGACGTCATCAGGTTCTGATTTTTGGCGCGAAATGGCCCACAGGTAAGAGGGTATATAATGGATGTTATCACATTGTGTTTTATCCTTGAAAAAGAACGCTGCGACGTTCGAAATGCATTGGATGGGTCTTTTGCCACATTAAAGTGCCCTTTTAATCATTTTTTTTGTCCTGGGTTCTTCCTGCTCCGTTTGTGCTGGTGCGCTTTTTGGTCTCCCTTTTCCCTAGATATGCTTCCAAGGCTGTTCCGGAAAGGGAAGAGGCAGGAGGAGACCCGAAGGTTTGTGGCGGGCGGACTTGCTCTGAGCATAGACTGGACAAGCTCTGGTGAAATCAAAGATGTCTTTGTTCATTTTAGGCCACCAAAAGTTCCGTTTGATAAGATCTACTGTCCTCTTGAAGCCTGGATGGCCAGCGGATCTAGAAGAATGCCCCCAGTGTAGGATTTTATGGCGAAAACGTGGAGCAGCATAAAACCGTCCTTATGGCACCTTAATCACCTTAATCTACTAGAGACATGGGACTGAGCATTATTGATCTCATCCAAGATATCAAAGTTATTAGAGGAAATAATAATACTTAGCAGGAAGGATTGTTTCTGATGATTCGATAGATGCTTCCTCCAAAGAGAATTGGCGAGACAGGGCATCGGCCTTGATATTCTTGGTACCTGGGATATATGAAATCGTGTAATTGAAACAAGAGAAAAACAATGCCCAACGTGCTTGACGGGATCCCAGACAACGAGCCCCCTAAATGTACAATAAGTTTTTGTGATCGGTGAGAATAGCAACTGGCTCTTTGGTACCCTCGAGTAAATGTCTCCATTCTTGGAGTGCTAATTTGATAGCCAAAAGTTCACGGTTCCCGACATCCTAATTTCTCTCGGCCGAAGAGAACTTCCTGGAAAAGAAACCACACGGATAGAGTTTCTCTTGTGGAGACGATCTCTGAGAGAGTACTGCCCCAGCTCCCACATCAGAAGCGTCTACTTCCAGGGTGAAAGGAAGGGAAGTATCCGGATGTTGAAGGATGGGGCAGAGACAAAAGCTCTTTTAAGGAACTCGAAGGCTTTGATGGTTTCAGGGGACCACACTTTCGGGTCAGCACCTTTCTTGGTCAGAGCGGTAATGGGAAGAGCAATAGTGGAGAAATTCCGGATGAAATTCCGATAGTAGTTTGAAAAACCAAGGAAACGTTGAACAGCTTTTAGGGAATTTGGCAACGGCCAATCGAGAACAGACTTCAATTTCTCAGGGTCCATGGTGAAACCTTTATCAGAGATTATATAACCAAGGAAGGCTGCAGAGGATTGGTGGAAGAGACATTTCTCCATTTTCGCATAGAGGCGATTAGCACGGAGCCGAGAGAGAACCACCTTGGTGTGACAAATGTGCTCTTCCAGGTTCTTGGAGAAAATGAGGATATCATCTAAGTACACGATGACAAAGGTTCCCAGAATGTCGCGGAAGATATCATTCATAAATTCTTGGAAGACGGCAGGGGCATTGCAGAGGCCGAACAGCATCACAAGGTATTCGAAATGACCCGAACGCGTGTTAAATGCGGTTTTCCATTCGTCACCGTCTCTTATCCGAATAAGATTGTAAGCTCCTCTCAGGTCGAGCTTGGAAAATATAGAGGCTCCTTGGAGCTGGTCAAAGAGTTCAGAAATTAGAGGAAGAGGATACCGATTTTTAACTGTAATTTTGTTGAGCTCACGAAAGTCGATACAGGGTCTTAGAGAGCCATCCTTCTTTTTCACGAAAAGAAACCTGCCCCGGTGGGTGAGGTGGAATTTCAAATAAAGCCTTTTTCGAGATTCTCCTGGATGTAGGTCGCCATCGCCTCGGTCTCGAGCACAGATAAGGGATAAGACTTAGGGCCTCATGCAGTAAGCGACGAATATGTGAAATCGGCAAGCTTACCGATTAGGCATGTTATTGGCGATTTTCCCTCTCCGTTTGCAGTAAGTGCCGAATCCCTTCAAAATCAAGACGAAAACAAAACCGCCCACTCTCACGATGATTTGCCGATCACACACAGGTGTATCGGCGTGCGTGGCGGGGTGCTGTTACGTTCGCCAATCAAAAATCTTGCAGAATCAGGCGAAGCCAGCATGTATTGGATAGCGCACCATATTTAAAGGCAACGTGTACTGTTAATCATTCTCTGTGTTGTTGGGAGTGAGAGAGAGAGAGACGCACAGAGCTGGGCGATTTAATATTTGCATATTGACTGAGAGACTTGTTGTGTATTGTGAAAGCTTTGTCCTTTGTTGTTTTGTTTACATCTTTGTCTTGTTTTCTATGTGGAAGTGTTTCGTGTGATTGGCTGTACATTTGTTTTCTGTTTTTTGTGAGTGCTGTAAGTATGCCCGCAAAGCGTGGGAAGAGTGATGCTGGTGTGAGTGGTAGTGCTACTCGTGCGAGTACGCGTCAGAGTGAACGTACTGTTCAGGGGAGTGATGTTGCTAGGAGTGCGAGTGCTGTTGCTGGGAGTGGGAGTGCTGTTGCTGGGAGTGGGAGTGCTGTTGCTGGGAGTGGGAGTGCTGTTGCTGGGAGTGCGAGTGCTGTTGCTGGGAGTGGGAGTGCTGTTGCTGCGAGTGCTGTTGCTGGGAGTGGGAGTGCTCTTGCTGGGAGTGGGAGTGCTGTTGCTGGGAGTGGGAGTGCTGGTGCTAGGAGTGCGAGTGCTGTTGGTGGGAGTGGGAGTGCTGCTGGTGGCTCAGTTGCTGATGGGGTGTCTGGTGGTGGCGTGCTTGCTGGTGGCCAGCTTTTGGAGTCTCTTCCATTGGAACAAGGAGAGTCCAGTCAGCAGCAGCCAAGCTCTGAGCCTAAACCTGCTCGGAAGAAACGTGTGGAGAAGCCACGTAATCCTCGCTTCAATGACCAGGAAAATAGGGCTTTTGTCACTGGGATTCTGGAGCACTATGACAGTCTCTATGGACATTTAGTAGGTAAGTGTACCTTTCCATTCATTCTTCAAATACATGTGATCCTAAGTCATGTGAGTTTTGTTAATATGCAAATATGGGTACAGAATATCTGTCTATGTTAATTATTGTGGAAACACAGCTTTTTATCATGCTTTACAAGGACAACTAAACACAGGCGTTCAATTTGCGATAACTGCATACAATATTAATGCAAGCTTGCTTACATGTCTAGGTTTAGTAGTGAATGCTCATGTGCTTCACATATTACACCTAAAACAGCATGTTTGCTATCTCTTGGAACAGCTAGCAGTGTAGGAAACTGGTGCTTCTATTATTATGAATTAACGTCATATATTTTGTTTGTATTTCAAGCGCGGACAAGTTCATCAAGCAAAAATGAAATATGGGACACAATAATAATTGGTGTCAATGCATGTGGGAATCGTGTCAGGGACAAGCTGAATTGTCGCAAAAGATTTGACGATATTCGGTCAAAATTGAAAAAGAAAATACAAGACCAACGCGTGCATGCTTCTGGCACTGGAGGTGGCCCGCCACCACAACGTCTGATATTAACTCCATTGGAGGAGCTGCTTCGGGGAAAATTACTTCCCGTCGTCGTGGAGGGCTTGGCCGGTGACCGGGACATTGGAATTTATCCCTCACAATTTCCACCAGGTGAGAAATATTACTGTACTAGGCGTGTCGTTGCTTACAGTTATTTTACATATTTCCGCTGCTTTTTATACTGTCTTCACAATATAAGCATACCTACATCTATATATGTATATGTCTGATTCTGTATATAGATATATCCCAAAATAGACATATATGTTGTAGTCCTACTAAAAGCACTAACTAATATACCACGTGCCATTACGTGGTCATTTACATGTGAATTCCCAAAATGCATTGCTGCAGTGGAAGCAATTGATGGTGGGCGAAGATGGGGAACAACAGGGTAGTACACATGTGTAACACATGCTAATGAGAAATTATTACTAGCTACTGGTACAGAACATAAATATGTATAATATTAATGTGTATATTATTTATTTTACTCCTACAAACACGACATTACTGCCTATTCTAAGCATGCATCGAATATATAGCATGCAACGGCCTATAAACATCACTTGCACTAACAAATGTATAGTTGTTTATGAAAAGGTCCATTTTTGCTTTATGTCATATACAGACAGCATAATGAGGCACACGTAGCATATGTTATGTCATTGTTTTCATAACTTGCACACTTCAGATGACTATTTAGCTCCTCTACCATTGTGTTAAAGCAGCTGCAATGAATATGTCATCACAGCATGCACGTCAATAGAGGGGGTGGGGTTCAGCACACACCCAAATTACAGGGTCATCTTACGGTCAACTTAGTTCACACCATTTTCACCTGTTTGAAGTAATTGAAAGTTCTGGCTGATTAGGGTTTTTGGGGAAGGGAATACCGTTCTTACAACCTGACTAGCAAAACTGAAGGTCATCACACTCATTTGAAAGCTTAACTCTAGGTACTAAATCCCCCAACAAGTCATTAGTTATCAAACCGTACGTCACACATTCGTTCACTCATATCTATAGTTGAACTGATATCAAGAACACATTATCACACACTGCATGTGTTGTGTTGTTGAGTGGCAGCCACATTCAGGTGTGCCACAGCTTCTATTAATGTACCACACATATCCTCTACCAAAAATGGATCTTTCTGCAATATGACCACCTTCATGATAACCATTGTGAATGTTCATCTCATGATAGTTACAGTATGTACATTATGATACTGATATGACTACACAACATATGATTTGTATGTACAAATGTAATCAATTTATCCTAACGCATTACTGCAGAAACATAGTATGTTGTATGTTAGGGAACTCAAAAATTCTAAGTACACAGGCATGTACATTGTTATTACAACTATTTATGTTCACTTTCACACGCACATTTTCGGTTAAGGAACTGATGCTGTTAGTTACTCATAAATACAGAACATACAATAACTGTTTGTTCAATATTTACACATGTAAATGTACAACTGATGTTCTTGTTATATATAGTTGCCCCTGGAGGACATGTGTCACCTGAGACGGAACAAGTGTCTTCACCTGGTTCATGCAGCTCAACACACCTAGAAGGTGAGTGTATGAGGTGGTGCCCATATAATATGTGCACTTCTATATGTTATGTTGTCATGTTGATTATTTGTTTTGCACATGTTCTTTAAATAGGATTACTTAGTGTCAGTGAAAATGAAGTTTTTTAAGACAACATGTATTGTGTTTGTGATGTTAAGTATCATGTAGGAGTTGTGAGTTGAGAGCAACTTTTCATTCATTCTTATTTCATACTGAGTCCAAACATTATTCGTAAGTCAAGGTAGTTTTTAATGTGACGTTATAAAACGTATGGAAACATGTTAGGTGTTACTTATGACACAGTATAATTACATAGTAAAACAGCAGAGATTAACATGCCATTTCATAATGTGTACATTTATTTTTAGCACATGATGATGATGATGATGATGATGATGCCGCCATAGACACCGAAATGCAATCAAGTGACCATGAAGAGGTTCCCATTGAAACAGTTACACAGCTAAATCGTCCACCAAGTAACACATACGATGCAATAGTAGCTTCTGAGGGAAAAATTGTTGAAGCTGAAAATCGTCGCCATTCAGATCTGATGACAGTGCACGAAAGGATGATATCACTGCAGGAAGAAACGATATCACAATTGTCACATCTCCACAGAGTCTTCATTGAAGTGCCTAAACAATTGCAAAAAATAAACACGTCATTAGAAGCATTAGTTGTTCAGCAAACCCAAGCTAATTACTTGAGAATGACTACAGTACCAAATTTCAACTTCAACACATCACAGGAAGGATCTTTACATGGTGGTCATTTTTCACCCCGTGCATCTGATGTTCATTCTCCAGGTCGGGATGTTACCGGTAAAGTAGCAGAAAATTCTGTGCATGTTCCTGACAACATCCTACCGCTGCCATCTGTAGAAATTCTGGAGCTGACACCGACAGAGGAGGCGGCAAAAACAAAAATGCACAAGCAGTTACTACTGACCAGTTTTTGGACACAAACCAAAAAACCCAAACATGAAACGGACCAACCATCAGTTGTGCAATGTGTACCAACTTGCTCACATGTGTCAGTGGGCACAAGCCCTATCTGTGATCAGTCACTGCCTACAAGCCCTGCCCATGAACAGTCACTGGCCACAAGCCCTGCCCGTGAACAGTCACTGGCCACAAGCCCTGCCCATGAACAGTCACTGGCCACAAGCCCTGCCCGTGAACAGTCACTGGCCACAAGCCCTGCCCATGAACAGTCACTGGCCACAAGCCCTGCCCGTGATCAGTCACTGCCCACAAGCCCTGCCCGTGATCAGTCACTGCCCACAAGCCCTGCCCGTGATCAGTCACTGCCCACAAGCCCTGCCCATGAATAGTCACTGGCCACAAGCCCTGCCCAAGAACAGTCACTGGCCACAAGCCCTGCCCGTGAAGTGCCACAGGCCACTCAAAGTGGCTCTGGTGTGACTAAAGTTGTAGCTAAACGAAAAAGAAAAATCCAAGAGACAACAAGAAGGCCTGTGACTCGCTCTCAAAAGGAACAAAACTAATAAATGTTATAATTAAGTAAATATGTCTTTGGCCTTGTTTTGTTGACTTCAGATTATCTAATGAATATTGTATGTATGCTGAAGACCTGTTGTTTCCAAACATTCAAGTATGTCATTGTACAAGTGAAGTTTTGGAAATGTTAACAGTCCTAATGAATGGTGTTATTAATATTTATGTATTTATCATCTGCTCAGTAATGGTCCACCAGGACCCAGTTGCTATGTTTAGAGAAGGTGCCATTTACTTACCTGCAAAACATTGTATTTGTGTGTGTTACTTGATGTAATCATTGCATGTAAATAATATTCACATGCAATTACAAACACACATCTATTTAACTGCTAACATCTTTCTTGTCCGTGTACAGCAGGATTAAGTGTTAAATATTACTTACCTTCACCTTGCTTGAACATTCTAATGTTGTCATTTAATAATGTATGAGTTCTGTTTTCAATAACATATCTGTGAATGTTTAGTAATATATATGTAGTATGTATGGATATATGTACACACACACAGTGTGTGTGTATATATATATAGATATAAAGATATAAATAAAGATATACTTACTGTGAGCCTATAGCAGTATGGGCCTTAAACAATTATTAATCACTTAATTCACTCATGTTTATCACCATTTAAATAGGTTTCATACAAGGCCTACTTACTGCCATCAATATGATTTGTGTAGAACTGGATTACATAGATATATTATTGGTTGTAACACTACAGGCCTTCTAAATTAAAAAAAGGCGTTGGTTGATGGTAAATCACAATTGCTCAGAAGCCTATGCAAAAGGCCATACAACATTGTAAGCCTCTATTATTTAAACCTTTAAATAAATCACAACAATATTAAAATCCCTCTTTACATATAAGCCATTAAATATTGTAATACACTACCGACACACTTTATTGAAGTGTGGTCGGTACCGCAAGCCGGGAAATCTCCCGGCTTGCTAGTGGCCGCCCCTCGGCGTGCCGCGCGTCATAGACGCGCGGTCACGCGTCATCGGGAGCGTGCGCCCCCTGCACGCGTGTCCAGGGGCTCCCCGAGGGAGCCCTGGTGTCCCGCGATCGCGGGACAGCGGCAGGGGGTTCCGGGGGACCCGGCGGACCCGGCAGCGGTAGGGAGAGCGCCCCGATCGGAGGGCGCTCTTCCGCTGCTTCGGCACGCGCCCGTCACACTCGGGCGCGCGCCAGGCTACTGCTGCGGCACAGAACGGGCAAATGCTCGAATAAACTGTGCCGCAGCAGTATACACACACATTTAAATTTTGTTTTTACACACATATACATATGTATATATATATATATATATATTATATATTTATGAGATATATATATATATATATTTATATATATATATATATATATATATATATATATATATATATATACATATACACACTTACTTAAACATATAAGCCATTAAATATTGTAATATACACACACATTAAAATTTTGTTTTTACACACATATACATATGTATATATATATATATATATATTATATATTTATGAGATATATATATATATATATATATATATATATATATTTATATATATATATATATATATATATATATATATATATATATATATATATACATATACACACTTACTTAAACATATAAGCCATTAAATATTGTAATATACACACACATTAAAATTTTGTTTTTACACACATATACATATGTATATATATATATATATATATATATATATATATATATATATATATATATATATATATATATATATATATATATATATATATATATATATATATATATATATATATAATATATTTATGAGAGAGATATATATATATATATATATATATATTTATATATATATATTATATATTTATGATATATATATATATATATATATATATATATATATATATATATATATTTATGATATATATATATATATATATATATATATATATATATATATATATATATATATATATATATATATATATACAATGAAGGTCTGCGCTCGTGTATGAATAGCCAGAAATATAGGATATCTATAAATAGACTGCTAGTAGATTATAAATATATAAACACAATATTAATGAATTGATATGATGATAAATAATACAATATATCCTTAAATATTAAGATTAATTAATATACCAATAGTGCATAATAGATGTCTAATAAAAGCAACTAAAAAATACAATTTAAACAAAAAAAATGTGTGGTGCTGTGAACTTTCCTTAATCTGCACAATGCAAATTGTCCTCTAGAGTCCAACAAATAAGTCCAATGATTGGGGAGTGACAGTAGCACTATTAGGACCAACAGGCAGCTTCTTTAAAAAGGGCACAACGACTTCCCTCTCCACCTGCATAGAAAGATATAAGAAAAAAAAGCGCCAAATCCTAGTGCATTACTGTGCAAAAATCGATATATTTAATTCCCAAAATCTCAATAAAAATGAACTCACAAACATAAAACATTTAAAAGCATTGTATGAGTAATACTCATGCTCCTAGGACCGGGAAACGCTGCTTTGCTGCTGTAGTCCCTCCGTGACTCCACTGGAACAGAATGCTGCCTCCGTTGTTCACTGCCTGCAGGAAATGACGTATCAGGCGCTCCACGATGGTCTCTCACCCGGTATACACCACCAGTTGATCTTTAGTTCCCACCGGGGACGGTAGATGCCGCGGACCAGCGGATGACGTCACGGAAATCGTCCAGGATACCGGACCGGTACAGATTGTCAGCAGTTCAATGGCAAGCGTTGGAAAGTCCACTGCACACCTTCCCTACGCGTTTCATCAGATTGACCGACTTCTCCAGGGGTTCCCTACAGCAGCAAAGCAGCGTTTCCTGGTCCTAGGAGCATGAGTATTACTCATACAATGCTTTTAAATGTTTTATGTTTGTGAGTTCATTTTTATTGAGATTTTGGGAATTAAATATATCGATTTTTGCACAGTAATGCACTAGGATTTGGCGCTTTTTTTTCTTATATCTTTATATATATATATATATATATATATATATATATATATATATATATATATATATATATATATATATATATATATATATATATATACATATACACACTTACTTAAACTCTGATGCAGTCAGGGAGTTAACCAGATGGAAAAATAGACACTGAAATGTATGGAAAAAAAAAGATAAAAACATTAGCAGGTGTGTGTGTTTATTTCATTATATTGCTGTGTAAGCACTATTTTCATAAAGCGGACAATGTTTCTTTCCTCAACCCACATTGTTTTTTAATTAAAATTGTACAGTTGTTTTGAGAAAGTAGATAAAAGTAGCTTAATGTGGCATTCACACTGAAATGCCTATCAGAAACCACAAATGTGAACCAATTATTTGTACAACTCCAATTGGTGGTTGAAAACAGGAGTAACAGAAGAAACATTTTGTGACCTTGAATGGAAAGACACTAAATAGATAACATTCTAATAGTTTAAGCATTCTGAGCAGAGAACATTGAAGTTGAGTCAAATTTTCTGTTAAGCTGCAATGGCTGACGCTAGCATTCAAAACAGCCATCCACACAAAGGCTATAAAATGATGATAGCAGAGGCGATCGTCTCAACTGCGGAACAGAAAACCAACGTGGGACAAATCTATGATTTGATTAGAACAAAGTATCCTTATTACCAAGAACCTGGGCGGGCGCGAAATTTTAAATCCTCTGTAAGATTTACTTTATCAACTAATGAATGTTTTGAACGTGTGCAGGATAACCTAAAAGAAAGGTATGGTTTTTGGCAGATTGCTAAGGAAAATAAAATCACCGTGGAACACAGCACATATATAGTGCTAAATAGCATATTTCTTCCTAATAACAATAGCAATGGATCCGCTACTACTGTTCCGTGTGAATCGATGCCTGCTGCAATATCTGCACCCTCCATTCCTGAAACACACATTCTACAAGAACATAACTACTATGATTTTTTACCAAGCCTTTCTGCTGCAAACGCATTCGAATGGGTAACCGAAGAAATGAACCTACCTCCGGACCAATTGTTTGAAGAAGGCAGTGGCGATTCTTATGAGCGCCTCATGGAGGAGATGTGTGTCATACAGGATTCAGCGTTTGGGTCAACCATGGATGCAAATGCATTGGTTTTCTGGAGCGACCAGTTGCAGGCAGACGAAGTGTTACTTCTACAACAAGAATGGTAAATATAACAATTGTTATGCCTTGATTCAGCGTTAAAAGTTTTTTTTTTTGTAACCACCATTTTTACTTTAAATGCGTGGATACAGCGTAACATTGCAGACTGCATAACATGTAGCGATCACAAACACATTTTTCCTATTACAATATAGTAGAACAAGAAAGATTAGTACACATTGCTCACGGAATAAATATACGTACTTTCCCATCCCTTTAAACATATTAGCAACATGTTACCATAACTGTAACACACACCTGTTTTTTTATCATGCAACATGTTTAAAAAAAACCCGGTTGACCACATATGACGTGGGACCCTTGTCATGTGCCAAGGCATCCTTAAAAAGGATTACGGATGTAAGTCCTGCCCCCAAGCGACGTGCGCGCGTCAAAGCCTATTGGCTGTGTTGTTTTGTTATAGTTACGGTAACTGCACTGTGTCATGCGTGCGCGTCTGTGTTTGTGGGCGTGCACTGGGCGTTAGCCGAATGTTAATTGTGTGGGAGGAGTGTTTGCGTGCGCTTCACGCTGGCTTAACATGACGTCACACGTATTGCATTTGCGCATTGTGTTATCGGCCGTGCTTTCTGTTAGATCTCTACAGATCAGGTCCTTCTAGGGCAAGCAAAACCTTTTAACCCGGGAGCTACTGAAACGCAACAGATATGAGATTATTTCAATTAGCGTAGCATACGAGCTCGGAGCTGTAAGAATTCAGGGAGGCGCCTTGGCTGAGTTCTTACAACTAAATTTTAATGGTTCACAAGCAGACTTATATACACAAGGCAGGGACAAAAATACAGTTGTCATCTGTTACAAATATGGGTACACATCTAAATTTACATGTATCCTTCACATAATGCCTTTTCTGTAGAGCTTAAAACATTTAACTGCTGAGCAAGAGACATATACAATGGTGACTTAGAAGGCAGCCCTATCCTCTGTTTTAACAATATTTTGACAGGCATTGAACAGTTGGTCTGCAGCTATTTACGATAGCCTCCCGTGAAAATAGCAAGGCCAGCGTATTCTTTTTAACCTTATCAATTCCAGAAGACAGTTTTAACCTTACATACCCTCCTTTTGTTCTGAATGAACAAACCAATTGACCAATCCCATTTATTCTTCTGCAAACCACTCAGGAGAGGAAAAACTCCAAGGAAGAAACCTCCAAGAGACCATGTGCCTGCAGAAACCTATCTCTTTTAGGTATCTCGTCAGAGATGAACATATGGGTGGTTAACGAGTACCAATACTATTGGTATTTCTCGCTCTTTTTGTGGGAGGCATATACATAATGGTCGAGCTAGAAGCAGAAACATCTTTCTTTGGCAAAAAAATAGAGCTGATTACACTTTTACCCATCTAGATTAATTCATACACACAGAGTAATAAACCTGCGATTATCCTAATTCCGAAAAGAATTTGATTCCCAATACATCGAGCCAATTTTCAAGGCCAAATGTAAAATCAAACTCTTTTGTTTCCTCTCGCATTCTAGATTAAATTTCTGCTAGAGTATCCATATCATGGTGTAAACTTTTTTGATTGGGTGTCAATATAAGAACGGCATTCTTTACCCACTAATTTACAAACCCCTCCTTGTGCTGCCATCAGATAACCCAATGCCATACAATTTTGCAAAACTACTGTCCTTATCTATTGCTGAACCTTAAAAATAGCGTCTTTTAGTATCGTGAAAAAAACATTTATATTGACTACTGAAAAATCCCCTTTTGCATATAAATCATACATTCCTAAAAGGGTATTAGACCTCCCACTACTCTCTTAACTGAGCTATTTTTAATAATTAATGCCTTTCAATTTCGTATTCTTTGCTTAGGTATGATGAACATTATTTAAATTCTATTTCTGAGCATAAGTGGGGGTTGGTGTGGGTTAATATTTCCTAGGAGCGACTGCCCAACACATACATCTTACATACTACATTTACTCAGAATATCGGAACAGACAAAATGGCTGCCATAGGCAAAATGGTTGACTTGTGATCCTTTCCTTGTGGTTGACACACGCCCTTGGGTGACCTCCCCACCTTCCATTTTTCCAATCTTCTCAGCCCCCTCTTCCTTTAGAGACAGTCTTTTTAAAGAACAGTTAACCATATCATAGTCCTGCCGGACCAAAAAAATAGTCCCATAGTACATAACTTGATTCCTTTCTGGCCATTGTATTGGCCCGGTTGATTTCTTTTTCTTTCTCTTCTTCTGGGGGACTGCTGACATCTTCATCACCAAAAAGAGACATAGCATCGGTGGGGGGGTTGCAACGCACTTCAGGACCAAAGTTTTGCTGTTCATAACACAGAGAGTAATGAGTAGGACAGACACACATACAAAAACATCCACTAGCTTCGCTCCCAGCAAAATAATCTAACCACCAAGTCCCAACAAATCCCAACCCTCATCTCTACCTTCAAACACTGGAACCACTTTCCCAAATAACATAACCTGGTCTAGTTGCAGGATAATAATTTATCTATCCTTCTATCACAGAGTCAATAATTTCCCTAGGGTAAACTTGTATTTCTACTCCCTTCATAACCAATTTCTTATATATATATAGTTCTACAAATATCTTATAGCATCTTGTCTTTTTCCAAGGGGTTAAATATAACTCTCGTGTTCCTGGGGTGCAATTTATTCGGTATGTATAGTACATTGGGATATATTGCACTAAGATGTGGGCTTTGTTTACCAGGATTCCATTATATAACAAAATATTCTTGTTACTACCTTATCGTCTTCATGTGGACACCACTTACAGTATATAAACCTAATAGAATAAACATTGTAATTAAAATAATAAAACCTGTAAAAAGAAAGGTTATTAAAAAGTTCAAAGTTCATATGTTGAGGTCCGATTTTTCTTCCTATGAACTTTTCTCCTTTTTTTGGTTAGTGCCGGGTTTTCTTATGAACCAAAACACCAACTGAGAATGGCTGTGTCTTTAGGCCATCCCTCCTTTGTTGAGGTTTAATTTTGAAGCGACTGTGGGTGCACTTGTGTAACATGGATCCAGGAAAAATACTCTGATTGGGTAGAATCTGGAATAGGGCTCTCCACTTTAGATGAAAAGCGCTTTTGCGTCACCTTTATCTTCATCTAATTGGAAGGACTGCACCTGGACATGAGACACTAAGACAATTGCATTAGTTTCACACAATAGATGCTGATTAAAATCGTCTGTTTAGAGCATAATCATACAACATTAAATCTACAAGGTACCTAGGGTGACCATTGGTCTTCCCATGAGAGAAAATTATATCTGATTGTCACATTAGGCTAAGCCAAATACACCTTTATATTTAAGGGATCAATCACAAGGCTAAACAGGCAGAAAAATAAACGGTGGTTCATTCGGATAAGACCTTGAAAACACAAACACAAGAAACAGAGAATATACTTTGGGGAACCTTATACTTATTAGGAAAATAACTTGGGGAGATTTGGACTCGAAATCCAGGAGTCTGGGGGCACAGGGAGGCCCTGGTGTAATTCACACTGCGTTCCATCAAATCATGCCTGCTTGCTGGGGAAAATTAAGTGACTACCAGCACTTTGGCCCCACAACTCCTGCAACCAAAATAATTATATTTCCACCCAAATATCCTCCTAAAACTGACACACAAGAAATTTCACAGTTCCGCTAAGGGAATATGATATAGAAAATAACAGGGTCAGTTCACTTTTCAGGCACTCCATATCTGAGCTGGGGCATTGGAATGCTTCTTCACATGTCATTCATCAACCTGGGTTTAAATCACAGGACAAACACAATGCATTGCAGGTTTAGAACTCATAAAACAAACATGTAGACACAAGAGCTTGCACTCCACTATTTGCACCTATCATGTGGGGTTCTAAAACCTTCTCTTCTCTAAGATACCAGCTGAGAATACTTTGCTTGGCAGACAAGACACGCCAAAATATCACCTCCCTTTCCCCTCATGTGCCAGGAGACTCTGTTCTCATAAGCATATTCTGTGCAGCTATTTCTCATAAGGGGCCACCCATACAAGGCAATCCACTTATAAGTTTGCACAGACAGCTGCAGGCCCATGAGGCAAAGGGAATACACAGAGAATGCATTAACTAGCCCACTTGGCTTACACAATTAACCCTACATACACAGTTTCTAGTTTATACCCATATGGGGTATAAAAAGGAAAAATTACAGGCAACCTAGTAAGGTACAATATTATGTAACCATGCTGTAAAATGGCTACAGTCATCTCTCCTGCTGACAGTAAGGCCTGGTAAGTTATGGGCATGCCAGCAGTAATTATGGAGGTTTGCCCTCACACCCTGGTGAGGTGCCCTATGTATGGATGGGAGTGATTGCACCGAGGGGTGCACCACAGAGGAGTTCCTCACCAGGACCATCCACAAGCGGACGCTGGGATCCTGATGAGATGGAGGTGCTGCACTGGATATAGGTACGACTCAAGTACAGTACCTCAGCTGCCTGTTAGGGTTGGCAATCCCCACACACCATCATGCGGGAGACTCAGGAGTCCTGTTGCCAACAGGTGCACCCCCAGACACTACACTAATGGGGGCTGCTTAGACCACAGGGGCCAATATGAGATTGGGTGGGTCAGGCCAGAAAATCCGTTACAATTATACCCAAGAGCCAAAAGCTGACACTCTCAGCCCTTGCCATATGGTTTCAGGGGCAGCCAGCAATAATAACAGCAATAACACCCTCCTTTTGTTCACTTCTATTACATGTGAACAATATCACATAAAGGATAACAGCATTTAAAGCATAACCTTAATGGAATTGCTTGATGTATAGCAAGACTAACCTAAAACCTTTTGGGTATAAAATTTTCATTAAAAAATCTCAAAAGAACCCTAATGAATATAAATATAATCTGCTATAGTCTTCTGACAGAAACTTTTAGAACACAAAATAGCATCTAATTTGCTGAAAGAACAACCTGTAGCATAAAAACTTATAGACACAGATTTAAAGGTGGGGACACATTTGAGAGAAAAAGATGGTTAAAAATGATAAAATATTAAATATTTGATCAACTTTGCAGAAAAATAATTCCATAGAGAACCCTCTAGTATATGAGAGAGAGTGGCTCAGTGAGTAACGACACTTACTGGCACTGAGAGCCTGAAGCAGGTGGAGCCCGGTTCAACTCCCAGTGTCGGCTCCCCGAGACTCCAGGCAAGTCACTCTATCTCCCTGTGCCTCAGGCACCAAAAACGTAGACTGTAAGCTCCACGGGGCAGGGACCCGCGCCTGCAAAAATGTCTCTGCAAAGCGCCGCGCACAACCAGCAGCACTATAGAAGAAAATGCTATTATTATTATTATAAGTATACTGGCAGACCTGGTCAGGGGCCGTTTTCCTTGTACGTTGCTTTACTGCTATTTCGGGGTCTGCACACTTATACATGGCTCAGCACTAGAGTTTCTGTGCTGATTACATTGGACTAGTGGTTACTTTATCCACCTGTTCCCACTGCAAGACACTAGTTTAGTGATTCTATGCAGTTCATCAGTGATCCAGAACATTACATTGTGTTCATACTATAGGGTCTGAGCGTTTAATATTTGTTTTAATCCCCATTTTAATCCCCATTTTACACGGATATTAAAGATTTAAGTTTTAACCACTTCGTTACCCACCCACCAGGTGTTTAGAGTGCTCATTTTGGGTTACTGTCCTCTGTTTATTTGAACTCTATATTAATCAATTTACACCTTTTTCCATTTCAAGCCATATAACAAGCTCAAATAACTCTCTGGGCTTCCTGCCAAAACCTTGTAACAGAAAAAATGGTTAATTACTGGTTACTGCAATACAATTTGGGACAGCTTGTAATATGCAGCTCTTCACACAGCCCGACAATGTTTCTGGTATTCAAAAATTAAAACTGGATCTTTGTTAAACAGAAAATTGTAGGCTTTAACATATACTTTTAGATAGTTTAGTTACTGGTTATACACAAAAAGAGCACAGAGCGCAGATACAAAACAAACAGAATTTTACGCTTCTTTCACACATTCAACCAGTTTTTACAAAAAAATAACAGACACATATTTTCTTACCTATTTTAATAAATAGGAAAACAAAACAGTTTGATCCTGCAGAATAAATTAATAAAGATATCCCTTTTTTTTTTTTTTTTTTCATATCATAATTAACTTCTTTTTTTTTTTAACTAATTTTTAAAATGCTGAGCTTCTAGTTAGCTTTGTGTCTAGAATATATTTCGCCTGTTATTCTATATAACTTATTCACCTGATTTTATCTGTGGAGATTTAGAGGAAAAGAATTATAATTCTGGTTAAGGAAATAAATCGCCTGGCCAGTACGATAAACATCCTTATTATTCCAGTGACTGGACTGTTTACAAAAATAATTCATCCTTTCTTTATTCTTTTTCTCCACAGATACCCAAAACTTTCCCTTGCCCAGTGTAAATTAGTTTATATTATTGTGGTGGTGTACACCTTTTAGAAATTAAATTTCAACATGAGCAATTAATTATATTCTTATTTTAGAATCATTTGCAAGTCCTGAATAGTCATTTTGTATACATACAATATACCGGTATTCTTATTATTCAATGCAAATAACACTTTGACATAGATAGAATTCACCCAGATTCTTACAAGCACACATACAGGGATTACTCAATCAATCAACCATTTTTTTTTTTACCATATCCATACTTAAAAATAAAACATTCTGAGGGAAAAAGAAACCTATACCTGTTATACTCTTGTTTTCCACTTTTCAATTCAGACAGGAAAATATTATTAATTTAAACTTAATATATACTCATACTCAGTTAATGTTGCACAAATAATTTGAGTTTGCATGTTCGTTTTTCCTAAGAGGCATTCTGCGATTCACGATTTTTTTAGTACATTCCTATGCCTGTGTAAAAATAGCTGCAGGAAAAAAGGTGGGGGCTACTTGCAGCTGCTTTTTACAATACATACAGGCGAGATAGAGAGACAGCTGATTTTGCCACGGACAGTGAGGGAGAGGGCTGACAGGTTAGTGTAAGTTCATTAGATGACAAAATGTTAGTGCCCATAATGAGTTTATACAGGAAAGAAATCTTAACACTTTATGCGCACGTATTAATAAACAATTATTAACTTAACTTTAAACAATACCTTAACTTAACATTAAACAATCCTTATGTTAACTTAACTTTAAACAATCTTAACTTAACTTAAATTGCCACGCTATTTGAAATCATATACTGTCCGTTTTACTTATCAGGGACTTACTGTACACTTGATTAAACAATAGGGACTCACCCTTTGTTACATTACACTGGCGACACACTTTATCGCAGTGCGGCCAGATCCGCAAGCCGGGAGATTTCCTGGATTGCTAGTGGCCGCCCCTCGGCGTGCCGCGTGTCATAGACGCGCGGTCACGCGTCTTCGGGAGCCTGCGCCCCCTGCACGCGCGTCCAGGGCTCCCCGAGGGAGCCCTGGTGTCCCGCGATCGCGGGACAGCGGCAGGGGGTTCCGGGGGACCCGGCGGACCCGGCAGCGGTAGGGAGAGCGCCCCGATCGGAGGGCGCTCTTCCGCTGCTTCGGCGCGCGCCCGTCACACTCGGGCGCGCGCCAGGCTACTGCTGTGGCACAGAACGGGCAAATGCTCGAATAAACTGTGCCGCAGCAGTAATCACAGACTTACCCTCGATAAAACCAAAGGGACTCTCACCCTTTGTTACATAAATCGGGGACTTACCCTTGATTAAATGGACTTACCCACGATTAAACAATAAGGACTCTCACCTTATGTTCTTTTGCCCTTATAAATTTAGGTTGTTTAGTTTCGCAGATGAAAAGGTGAGAAACAAATAAAAAGAATCTTTACTCACCCTTTTTCCTGTGCGAAATTCCACTTCTGTCACCAAAACTGTTAGATCTCTACAGATCAGGTCCTTCTAGGGCAAGCAAAACCTTTTCTCCCGGGAGCTACTGAAACGCAACAGATATGAGATTATTTCAATTAGCGTAGCATACGAGCTCGGAGCTGTAAGAATTCAGGGAGGCGCCTTGGCTGAGTTCTTACAACTAAATTTTAATGGTTCACAAGCAGACTTATATACACAAGGCAGGGACAAAAATACAGATGTCATCTGTTACAAATATGGGTACACATCTAAATTTACATGTATCCTTCACATAATGCCTTTTCTGTAGAGCTTAAAACATTTAACTGCTGAGCAAGAGACATATACAATGGTGACTTATAAGGCAGCCCTATCCTCTGTTTTAACAATATTTTGACAGGCATTGAACAGTTGGTCTGCAGCTATTTACGATAGCCTCCCGTGAAAATAGCAAGGCCAGCGTATTCTTTTTAACCTTATCAATTCCAGAAGACAGTTTTAACCTTACACTTTCTGTCCACACACGTCTGTTTAAAAAGAATATAGATGTAGTCGTTTAGAACGAATGTAGTTTCTCCTTCATTGTATTAGAAATAAATATTTTATGCTTAATGGTATTTACAACATGTATTGAACGCACAACGTACGCATTGTTTTGCGCATGCGCTAACACTTAGTCGACCCAAGCGTGAAGTGCGTGCGCACATTAAGATGTGCGCGCACATTTTTAAGTATACACCCAACGTTAACTTCATATACATAGTTATGCATGCTACTAATTTTACTAACTAATACATAATGATGTATAGTTGTACTTCTAACATATAACAGAGTGACGTGTGTATCTACACAATCATATAGAGATGTGATAATGATGAAGTGACGTCAATGACATTCCAAATATATTAAGAACATTGTGATTGTGGGTAATTATTAATTCAAAATTACAGTAACATTTTTCACACAATTCTGGTTTTGATTACATTTTGACTCTTGTTACATGTAGGTCACATCAACACACATGTGTGACTTATACATACACATGTGACAATGTTTAATTAATGTTGACAAATAATTTCTAGCATTAATTATCACCTACATTGCTAAATATAAGATGAAAAACGCATTGCTGTGATTACAGGCATTCATGCATGGAGTGTTATGATCAGTCAATTGCATCCGTGATTAATGAGCTCCCGTAAGTTTAAAAATATCTACAGTTATCCCCTTCTCTCCAAACACCTGTATATTACATTAATGGAAATTATAAGGGAACATACATTAAATGTGATGAAATGGGAGTAATCATTTTATATTACAATGCACATTAAACCTCATTAGTAGCTAAATGCATGTACATGATACAGAAAGTACATGTATGTAACATTTATCGTTGACCAATATGTTGGATTTTTACTTCAAATAATTATACGAATATTGAGGTAGGCACATCTTATGACAGATGTCAGCAAATATACATACCATGATCAGTCATGCTGGAGATATACCTATAATGCAATGGAACAATATATAAATTGCAAACATTGACATGCCATCTTCAATACCGTAAGCAACACAGCAAAGTGTGTATTTGGTGTTAAATGTGCAACACCATGTATATTTAATGACATTCAAAATGTAAACCAGCCTGGTGTACACATCATATGGATGTACATGTTACACTGCAACAATAACATTGTATGTAACCATACTGCAAGAATGAATGACTATGGCCATACTATGTGTATTGTGTTTGCATAAGGAACAACACAAAGCTAAAATATTACTGCTTTGTTACACCAGTTGTATTCACATACACACAACTAATTTACAATGGAAGAGGGATTATATAACCTGTGCAACAATAACATACCGGTGCCACATCCCTTTGTGCACACAGCAGAGAAAAGAAAGGTGTGCAACCCATATTCATCTGTGTCCTAACAGAAGGTTATATAAAGAAACATTATTGTTAATATAACATAATTAATCTATAAAAGTAGTACTAGGAACATATATGTTTTTACTTACAAGAAAAAAAGGAATTTATGAGATTCTGGCGTGTCTGGCCACCACTGGCTGTTTGTTCATTTTCAGCAGCTACATGGGTGGGATGCTCGTCTACCAAAGGCTCAGCTATGTCTGATTGTACATTGTGTCTGAGTGCCACATTGTGCAAAATGCAACAGGCAATAATAATATCAGACACTTTTTGTGGCTTGTATAGAAGAGCCCCACCAGTTCTGTCGAGACACCTAAATCTGGTCTTGAGTAGGCCAAATGTCCTCTCTATAACAGATCTTGTAGAGATATGGGCTGCATTGTACCTCTCCTCTGCTTCAGTTTGAGGGTTTAGCACCGGAGTCAAGAGCCACGGCCTAATTCCGTATCCTGAGTAACCTATAATCAATGGAGCACACATAAGCTTACATTAGTGATAAGATTCTACAATGAAAACATTAGTAAAGAAAAATGTGTTTTGTGTTACAACATCCAAATGTGTACTCACCCAGCAGCCAACCATGTTCAAAATGTCCCTCTTCGAACGCATGGAAGACTGAAGAGTTCCTCAGGATAGAGGAATCGTGACTGGAACCAGGGAATTTGGGTACCACATGCATTATCCTCATCGTGGCATCACATACAACCTGTACATTCAGTGAATGGTAGTGCTTACGATTACGGTAAACATGCTCACTCTGACTAGGTGCAATCAAAGCAACATGTGTGCAATCGATTGCACCCAGCACACATGGTATCCCTGCTATATTATAAAAGCCATTCCTGACTTCCAGCCACTCTGTCGCCTCTGTAGGAAAATGAATATAATTCCTAGCGCGTCTATTGAGTGCATAGAGAAACTGGGTAAAGGCCCGCGAGAATGTAGATTGCGAGACCCCGCCCACTATGCCCACAGTTGTCTGGAATGACGCGGAAGCAAGATAATGTAATGAGCACAGCATTTTAACAAGCCCAGGGACTGCACGACCTCTGGCTGTCAAAAAATCTAAATCTCCCCTTATCTCTTCATAAAGAGATAAGATTGCTGCTGAACTCAAACGATAGCGACTGACTATCTCCTCCTCACTCATCCCATCTAACAGGGTTCTCTCCCTGTACACACGCGGACGAGGCACAACTTGTCTCCTCTGTCTTCTCCTCTGATCTCCTGTCCCTCTACCTGTCCCTCGGCCTGTCCCTCTCCCTGTCCCTGTCGTATCCGCGTGCCTGTCCCTGTCACTGTCCCTGGCTCTGTCCCTCCCTTGCCCTATGTCATTCTCTTCATCAGCAAGCATGTCATGAAAAAGAATGTTCCTCCGTCTCCTAAACAATCGCAACATTTTGAAATGAGTAGCTGTGAATGAGCAGGTAATGGGCGTCCTTTAAATAGGTATGTGATGATGTCAGGTGACATAGTAAAAAGCAAGGTGTTACATTAACATATTAAAGTACTTGCCTCACAAGCTGTGTCCATTTGATCAAAGAATTATTTGTTCTATGTATTCAGCAGGCAATCATGATATTTGCTAATGATGTAACGTGAAGCTTTGTACAAACATTGTTTGAAAATTATTAGTGAAATGTGCAATGCATGTAACACTTCTGAACGCAACAGTCAGTCATGTAAATAGACAAAAAGCCTGAGATTGACGTGTAAAATGTTTGCTGCAACATGTGTAATTAGCCATGTTATTGTCACATGTTCACAACAATGAATTCTCGTGTGCATATGCATACATTTATGTAATGAGGATAGTTGCTATTGAATCAGTTTGAAAGGTGTAACAATGATTAACTACTGTCCTTGTGTGTATAAGTTAGCTTGAAGTGCTTGTAATGCAACGTTTACAATGTAAACATGCTATGTGATTGACTGTCCAATAACTGACGTCATGAAATAAGGGAGGACCCAAAGTACATGTAAACATGAGAATAAAGATGTACATGAACGTTTAAAGATGCGTTACACATTACAAGCATTGTGTAATGTAAAGCAACATGAATATACGGTGGATGTGTTAGATGTGGGACATGTGTAACATCATATAAACAATTGTCGCTCAGTTCAGTAAAATGTGTGATATGATGTGATGTTTTCCTTTAAGAGTTGAGTATAGGATTTTCCCTTGACACATCATCACATGATGAGTAATGTGACACGCAAATGATGAAAACATATAAAAGTACAATGTAAATCAAATAATACACGTCAGGTGTGACACAATGCAGTGAATGCCCCCCACACTGTAATGCTAATCACATTTGTATTGTTAGCAATGGAACGTAAACAGTACTATAATGTTATACGTCCCCGCTCCATTGACTCCATTGATGTGCAGATGGTTTTTTTTTTCTAAGTGCCGTTCCGGCAGCCTTAGCGATCGTTCTCCCCTCCAACTTGCCAACTTTAGTTGGCGGGAGAAATTGGCCATAACATCTCAATTTCTTAGTGCCGAACAGCCCCGTTAAGCTGATTTTGCTACTTGAATACAAAAAAAAGTGGCGATAAGTGCAGAAAACAGGCTTATCGACAGCAGACTGGCCATAACAAAATTATCGGCTACGAAACCTGCCGAAATCAAGCACATATCGGCGCTTACTGAATCTCAAACCTAAATTTGCCTATAAAATGGCGAAAAAAGCCTTATCAACGCTTACTGCATAGAGCCCTTAATTCCAGAGACCATTGGATGCCTGGGGGGGTTGGTGGCATCTTTATGAAGTTTTGGTAAATAGTAGAATATTGGGATCCTAGGGGATTCCACATTTAGGTAATCCCATTCAGATTTATCAAGGATCCCATCTCTATACCCTTAATTTATTAATTCTAACAGTTCTTTTTTGAATTGTTCAGTGGGGTTACTTGGTAGTACTTTATATGTAATCATATCTCCCAACAGTCTATGGGATTCCTTGTCATAGTCACTTCAATTCAAGATAGCCACCCCCCCCCCCCTCTCTGCTGGTTTTATAACAATATTGTCTCTTTCTGAGAGTTCATTCACTGCATCTAACTCTCTTTTGGTTAAATTTTTTATAGTTCTGACTATCATGTCCCTCCCAAGTTTCTCTATATCCTCTTGTACCAGTTTGGTAAATGTATCGATATACAGTAGCTGGGATAAAAAATTGAACTTTTTTTACATGTTGAGTGTACATATCTTTCACATGTTATTGTATTATTTGTTGTTACCTCATGTGTAATATTCTGTTTTAGAAAATATTTCTTTAATGTTAAATTCCGAGCGAATTTGCTGATATCAATGTAAGTATTGAAGGTGTTGATTTTATTAGTTGGTGCAAAGGCCAAACCCTTCTGTAATATACTTGTTTGTTCTTTAGTTAAGACCGCCTCACTTAAATTAAAAATTCCCTTTGTGGAAATCTCTATGTTGTTTGTTTTTTCGTGGGCTTTTGTCCCTCCTCTCTTTCCTCTCTTTATGGACTTTCTATCTTCCTTTTTTGTGGGGTGTTTGATTTGGTCTCTTCCCTCACTTGTGACTGAATTTTGACTGTCTCTCCTGGTTTTTCTCTCTGTTGTTTCCTCTCTAAAAAAGAAGAGGAGGAGGTTGATGTGGATGGTTTTACATCATCCTCAAACACCTCTTCTCTCTCTCTGTCCCTAGGAAAGTTTTCTTGTCTTGTTTTTTGTTTACCATTGTAGCCTTTCCAGCTATGTTTTCTACCCCTAAAGTCACCTGATCCACGTCTGTTCCTATCCTGGTGATATTTGTTCTTATTCCAGTATCTATTATCTTTGGTATAATGTTTATTAGAACTTGGACCCATATACCTATTGCCATCTACATTTTGATGTCCCTGTTGTAAATCATGTGGATTAGACACTTTTGACTCTTGTTTGGTCTCTTGTTGATTTTTTTTCCACGATCTATAACAATTATTTATATAATCCTCTTTATCTCTTCTAAACTTCCTTTGTTTAGATAATGTTGTGTCTTTCTCAATTTTGTCTGTTCTTAATTTAACTTTCTTTTCAATTTCTTTGTGTTTTTCGGTTTTGTCCAAACTATTAAGTGTACTTTCTATGGTCACAATATCTGTCTCTAATAAAGCCAGGTTTCTATTCCTTTGCTGAATTAGTAATTTCATTAATTCAATGGATGCCTTATCCAGAATGTTATTCCATTCTTTCATAAATTTTACATCATCTTGATCTGAGTTAGGATCTTTAAATATCCTTAATCCTCTTGGGATCCTATCCACCGCAACATACTGCTCTAATGTAATAACTTCCCAGTATGCTTTGATGTCTTTAACCATTAATCTCTCCAGTTTGAGGAAAAGTGAATCTAAATCCTCATCATCTCCTGCAACGCTATCTAACCTTATATCATCTGAGAATATATCTTCTATATTAATGCCTCTATGTTTCCTCAGATAAAATATGGACTCATGTTCCATAGCTGTGGCCATTAGTGTAACTATGTTGAAAAATGCAGCTAAATGTGTAGTGGACAAAAATATGCAAACAAGAAACAAACAGCGCAAATTTCAACAAACTGTTGGCGTGGTGAAGAAATATATAAACACCACCCTACTATCCAATACAATCAATAAAAGAGGTACATACCCTGGTTAACTACTAACCCTACAGACTGCAGCCAATTTAGGTCTGCGGCTCCACAAACGCCGCCTTGAATGTATGTAGAAGATTGACCTAGGCGCACATATGCAGGGGAAGAGAAAGACAAAGAGAAATATCATAGGGCAGTATATCAAAAATAATCAGACTATAATTTGGTAAGATATGCGCTTACACTGATAGAATGAATAAAAGCCTCTAATCCACTTTGGGACTCACGAACTCAGCTCCTCTAGCTTTTTCTTTCTTGGCTTCTGGATCTTCTGGGTGCTTGTCCTCATGGATCAGCAACAGCTGCAGCAATCACGGAGGGTTGGTTGAACCAAACTTTCCTTTACAGATGGATCTCGTAAAAGAGGATAGGAAGGGAATACAAGGAAAAACAAAATGTGTAAAACCTTTTAATTAAAACGTAATGAAAAAATATAAAACAGGTAATCAACTCACATTCTGTGAGTTAAAAACAGGCAGTAGAGAGTGTTTAGCGAGTGTCTCACACTCGTGTTAGACACTCGCCGATTACCAGTCCTCCTCACGCGGGATTTGGTGTCTGTTAGCTCAGTTGTTTACTGCCGCTGCTCCATTCGAATGCCTCTCTGAGCAATATCTCGGTGTGTCTCTCTCTACTCCAATAATGCTGGCCCTACGCGTTTCTCCACTTGGGCTTCGTCAGGGGGTGCTCACATTACCTAATCCCTACCTGGGTATTTAAACGTACCTCTCTTGATTGATTGGCTACTACACTGGCGACACACTTTATTCGAGCTCGGCTAGTCCCACGAATTCGGGTATACCCGGGTGTATTGAGGTTTGTGACTGTTTTCTGCCCGAGTGCATTGAGGTATTTTCCAAGCAGGGATTGAAGCATTTTATTCCCGCTGGCTGCAATACTGCACAGTATATATATATATACTGCATTACAATTCATGAATTTATGCCATCTGGTAGACACGGGAAGCATTGCAGCCTATTAAATCCTAATCATTATCATTTAACAGATCAGCCGCCCGTCAGCCAGGCATGAACCCAGGCTGGGAAGGCAAACGCAACGGGGCTTGCCAGAGGTGAGGAGCGGCGCATTCCAGGTATCTGCCAGGTACATACTGGGTATTTGCTCGAATAAAGTGTGTCGGTGCAGTACATAATTGGTTAATTATTCAGCACAAGGACATATTTAGACCATATATATTTGATATACACAATACATGCAACATCTACTCATAGAACAGCAAAATTGGGTACAATAGCATTTACATATAATTGCCTTTGATCGGACATAGTTCTTAAATTATCCTATACAGATCACATATCTTATATATAGTGGAATACATTCCATTTAATCGATGTAGTCAGTCTGAATGGATCTTTTAATATAAACCAAGTATTGGAATTATTATTTTTTGAATATATTAATCTAAGATTATTAGTATATTACAGAGTCCTATATATTAAAGGGACATATATCTCAATTACAAAAACATATTAACAAGATTAATTATTTATTTGTTTGTACCAAGGATATAAGGGTATATTATTCCTATATTTGTAAATTAGTGCAATCATGTGAGTTAGAACACTTACCCAAAGGTAAAGTAGTTTTAAACATAACAGCTGTTATGTAATTTGGTGGAGACTACAGATTGCCTTTTTTAGCATTATTATAAATAGAATGTCTCAATATAAATGAGGATATATATTGTTGTAATTTCACAATACTACATAATATAATATTTGATTAGTTGTTAGAACCCAATAATCTCACAAACCATTTGAGAGGAAAGGGGGAATTTTATATAGAGGATGATCTTCTATTTCATACATGTATATTTTTATTTATATATTTTCACAGTACATCATTCATGTGATGGTAACAACAATATTATTTATTAATTTTCACACTTTTATCTAATAGAATACTAAATCAGCGTGTCCACAATAAACGTGTCTAAATTAAGTTAAATTTTATACTGAGTATTTAACAACATATACCAAATCTTTATAAATTAGAGTCCAATTAATTATTAGGATCTCATTCCTTATCAAAATGAAAAAACCCATGTTTTAAATAATATCAAGATCAGAATACCATATACATTATTAATGTGTTTACATTAATTTTTTGACTATAAAGGTGAAGTGATTGTCTGTAATCAGAAATCTATATTGATATAAGTAATTATTATGTGGATCATACATCAAGAAGTTAAGAACCATTTATACCATTTTCCGTTGTTTATCATTTTGGCATTTTTAATGCATAATAAACACAAAAGACTTTCCAACAAGGGTAAATAGTTTGTTATTTTATGTCATAACTAACACTATCAATTCTGGACAAAAGTGGTCCATGTACTGAACCGACACACTTTATTCGAGCAAATACCCAGTATGTACCTGGCAGATACCTGGAATGCGCCACTCCTCACCTCTGACAAGCCCCGTTGCGTTTGCCTTCCCAGCCTGGGTTCATGCCTGGCTGACGGGCGGCTGATCTGTTAAATGATAATGATTAGGATTTAATAGGCTGCAATGCTTCGCGTGTCTACCAGATGGCATAAATTCATGAATTGTAATGCAGTATATATATATATATACTGTGCAGTATTGCAGCCAGTGGGAATAAAATGCTTCAATCCCTGCCTGGAAAATAACCCAATGCACTCGGGCAGAAAACAGTCACAAACCTCAATACACCCGGGTATACCCGAATTCGTGGGACTAGCCGAGCTCGAATAAAGTGTGTCGCCAGTGTATGGAGGAAAAAATTCTTCCACAGCCAGTTTCTGTCTGCAGTGAGTTCATTATGGGGACCATATACTGCTGCGACACACTTTATTCGAGCAAATAACCAGTTTGTACCTGGCAGATACCTGGAATGCGCCGCTACTCATCTCTGACAAGCCGCGTTGCGTTTGCCTTCCCAGCCACGGTTCATGCCTGGCTGACGGGCGGCTGATCTGTTAAATGATAATGATTAGGATTTAATAGGCTGCAATGCTTCGCGTGTCTACCAGATGGCATAAATTCATGAATTTTAATGCAGTATATATATACAGTACTGTATATACACAGTATATATATATATATATATATATATATATATATATATATATATATATATATATATATATATATATATATATATATATATTGTATAACAACAGCCCATATAACCCCTAACATACAGTACTGTACACATACAGTACTGTATATGCACATAAATGATACTATGGGCCGGCGGGGGGGAGATGTGTTTGCAGCAAAAGTTTATTTTTTTTCTGGTTTATTATTTTATGGGTTCCTGTTCGTGGATTGGTTCGTGAGTAAGCTGCGCAACGGGAATCGGTGGGGCAAGTAATGGTAAGTTAACTAAAGAAATGTATTTTATTTAACTTGTTAATTTTTTCAAAAGGTTTTTTAACATGTGTATTTTTTTTTTGTGGTATATCATTTCTTGCCACTGCATGTATCTATATATATATATGTCTAGAGAGATATACAGTATACATTCAGGGTAAGAAATGATGATGTTTTAAAAGCTGGATTAGATGTGTTTTAAATTATTTTGTGTATGCTGCTATGCTTTATTGTGAGTTTAAAGTATTTTAAAATTAGATAGATTTATTCCTTGGTATTGTATTGTGTGTTTGAGGAAGGTCAGGGATAGGCTTGGTTGTAAAGGTTGTATTTTTGTCGGTACTTATATTTTTTCAAAGGCTTAATTGTTCTGCTCTAGGCGTGAATTTGTTAATGGTTTCATTGTTCGGGATGTAGTGTGAATTGTTTAGGGATGTAAATAATGATTGCTAATTGATTTTTGTTTACTTGGTTGATTAATTTGCAGAATGTATATGGTGCATAGATATTTAGGCATCATTTATATTGGAATGTAAGTTGTTTAAATGGCTTTTCAGAGGTTTAGTGATGATTTAGATTGAGAGATCAGTTATGAATATTAAAGGAAATTGATTTTAATTTAGTGTGTATGTATGGAGAAGTGTTTGGTTGTAGGACAGTATGGTTTTGATAACCCTTCTACATTTATTTGTACTGTATATTGGTTTATCATGGTGTGTATATAACGTGTGTATATATATATATATATATATATATATATATATATATATATATATATACTCTATATCTCTCTCTCTCTCTCTCTTTCTCTCAGTCTCTCTGTATATATATATACATTATATATATATATAGTTGCATGATGAAGCCACAGTACAAATTCATGGGTGAAGGGTGGGTATCGGGCCAATGTGGCTTAACCCCTTAATTACATTTGCGGTTATTATCCGATAAGGTGTTTAAGGGGTTAATTGATATCTGAATGTACTTGCAATGTATTGGCTTGGTATTGGCTATGTATTGTGTGGGCAAGAGAAGGAAGGCGCTGGCGACGGACACTTCGTATTGATGAGGTCAGTAGTATTTTATTTATTTGAATATGCTAGTTAATGTTTTTAATAATGGGCAAATAATCTATTATCCATATCTGGATAATAGTTATTTTGCACATTATTGTACTGTAGGTATTGGGGGGAGGGTATATGTATTGAATGTATAGGCCAGGTTTATTTTGGTTTATTTTTTTTACATTCAGGGTTGGTTCCGTTGTTCTGCGTGGGACCTCTGGAGACCACCTGCGGGAATCCTCGGGTATCCCAAGGGTAGCAGGCTGGTGGTTCCACGGGTGACACATGTGGGCAAGACAATGTGTGTTCCCACTTCTGTGGGGGCACCTCTGACCCGTAGTCTGCGGGCATGACGATGTGTGGTCCCACTTCTGTGGGGGCACCGCCGACCCGTAGGTGCGGGGATGATGATGTGTGGTCCCACTTCTGTGGGGGCACCGCGGACCCGTAGTGAGCACCCGTGAGTTCCCCAGACCCCCGAGGGAACCACCCGAGGCCCCGCAGACACCTGTGGGTTTGACCCGGGGCTCCCAGACATCTGCGGGCCTACCGTGGGGACCCAACTGTGGCCCACGGTGACCCAAGGAGACCACCTGGGGGCCATGGTGCTGGCGGGATCCACCAGCAGGCCTCCAGAACCTGTGTAAAAAGGGCTGCTGGTAAACTGTAGGTCTGTCCAGGTGCCCCGGCAGCCCACCGGGGACTAGCGTGGGGCTGCGTTATGAATCCTGTATGTAAAAGGATAAATATTGTATTTATGGGGGGGTACAGGGGGTGGGTAATGTATTTAATAAATATAATGATGTTTATTGTGGGGCTGTGTATTGTTTTTATTGCGGGGACTGGGGGTGGGGGGTGGGGGGGGTTCCCCAACGGTATGTGGGTAGGCCTCCCTTGTGGGTAGTTAGTGGGTGAGGGTTGAGGGTGGTTAGGCCTCACGGGGTGGGGTGTTAGAGTGGGAGGGTAGGTAGGTGTCCCGAGTGGTGGGTGAGGGTGGGTTAACCCCTTCATGACTGTAGCAGTTAATAACCGCTATGGTGATTAAGGGGTTAGGGGACATTACTTTGAAAGTGTTAATTTTTTTCTCTGTTTTACAGCAGCAGCAGCGGAGGTTGCCATGGGTGGTGGGTAGTGCATTGAATGTATTTATTGTTTATCATGCCTTAACCTCTTCATTACCTTAGCGGCTATACGCTATGGTAATGAAGCAGCATTTCTGTACTTTTAATAATATTGTGCAGGAGCAGGGGGTCCCCTGAGTATTAATTTCTGGCTCAGGGAACCCCCTGCTCACTGTACAATATTATTGAAAATACAGAAATGCTGCTTCTTTACCATAGCACATAGCCGCTAAGGTAAAGAATGATTCTTTAATGATGTGTGTGTTTTATTCAGAGTGTAGATGTGCAGAGGGCACCTCATAAAGGGGTCTGTATCTCGGGGAGCAGGGGGTCTCCCGACCTGAAACCAACGCGGTTCAGCTCCAGAGACCCCCTGCACATCTACACTAGGAATAAAAATGTATTTCAAATGTATTTATTTATTTATTTATATTTATTTATGTATTGCGGGGATGCTGTGTGTGATTTTTTTTTATTGTTGGTAGCGGGGGTGGGTGTGGTTATTTACACGGGATCCCCCTCCCCACATTTACATACAGTACACTGTACTCAGAAACACAGGCCAGGGAGATTTAACACACACACAATAGGGGGAGGTTTTTTTACATAGATTGCATGGAAGCTTAACGCACACAATAGGGGGATAGGGGGAGGGTTTTTTACGTAGATTAGAGAGAAGGCAGGGAGGTATAAAAGAGAGAATAGGGGGAGGGGTTTTGCATAGATTACATTGAAGGCAGGGAAGTTTAAAAGAGAGAATAGGGGAGGGGGTTTTACATAGATTGCAGGGAAGTTTAATAGAGAGAATAGGGGGAGGGTTTTTTTACATAGATTACTGTGAAGGCAGGGAGGTTTAACACAGACATTAAAAATATGTATTGAATGTATTAATTGTTTATTATGCCTTAACCCCTTTATTAACTTAGCGGCTATACGCTATGGTAATGAAGCAGCATTTCTGCACTTTTAAAAATATTGTGCAGGAGCAGGGGGTCCTTGGTTTAACAGGCCGCGGTCACGTGATCGGGGACTTTAACGCAGAGGGATACCGGCACCTCATTAAGGGGTCTGTATCTCGGGGGGCAGGGGGTCCCTGGTCCTGAAAACAACGCAGTTCAGCTCCCGAGACCCCCTGCACATATACACAAATACCCCCTTCACCCACCCCCACTATCCACAATAAAGCGGGCACGGTGGGTTAACCCCTTCATTGCCTTAGCAGCTATACGCTATGGTAATGAAGCAGCATTTCTGTATTTTTAATAATATTGTGCAGGAGCAGGGGGCCCCTTGAGTTTAGATTTCTGGCTCAGGGAACCCCCTGCTCACTGTACAATATTATTAAAAATACAGAAATGCTGCTTCATTACCATAGCGCATAGCCGCTAAGGTAAAGAACGAGTGTTTATTTATATATGTGTTTTATTTATACTGTACATGTGCAGAGGGTCTCCGGAGCAGAAACATTTTGGTTTCAGGTCCGGGGACCCCCTACTCCCCGAGATACAGGCCCCTTTTGGGGGTGCCGGTATCCCTCTGCTTGGTTTAACAGGCTGCGATCACGTGATCGGGACCTTTAAACGCAGAGGGATACCGGCGCCTTATAAAGGGGGCTGTATCTCGGGAGCAGAGGGTCCCCCGACCTGAAAACAGTGCGGTTCAGCTCCCGAGACCCCCAGCACATCTACACTATAAATAAAAATGTATTGAACATAAGTTTTAATGTGCCAATGTTTGCGCAGAGAGAGAGCAGCGGATCTCTCTCTGCTGCAAACACATCTCGCCCCCGCCGGCCCATAGTATCATTTATGTGCATATACAGTACTGTATGTGTATAGTACTGTATGTTAGGGGTTATAGGGGCTATTGTTATACAGTATATATATATATATAGTATATATACTGCATTACAATTCATTATAGGGGACGGCTTCAAAGAGAACAGCTCGCAAGCGTCCCCATGTGTTTTTACACGGCATTGCAGTATTGCAGCCAGCCGGAATAAAATGCTTCAATCCCTGCCGGGAAAATAACGCTATACACTCCGGCAGAAAACGATCACAAACCTCAATACACCGGAGTATACCCAAATTCGCGGGACTATCCGAGTTAGAATAAAGTGTGTCGCCACTGTATGGTTGTATCAATATCGACGTGATAAATCTGTGTAATTATTGCTATATTTAATCCAATACTTAAAGGGTAACTGTAGATATAAATGAAATTAATTCTCATTTCTGCTGGGAACAAGTGGTGAGTTGATACCCTTGTATCTATTGATATTGCTACACTGGAACAATAATCCTCATATACAGGCATACCCCGCTTTAAGGACACTCACTTTAAGTATACTCGCGAGTAAGTACATATCGCCAAATAGGCAAACGGCAGCTCACGCATGCGCCTGTCAGCACGTCCTGAACTGCAAAGTTGAACTCCCTACCTGTACCGAAGCTGTGCGCAAGCGGGGAGACTGTTACACATGCGTTATTTACATCACTTATGCACGTATATGATGATTGCAGTACAGTACATGCATCGTAAGTGGGAAAAAGGTAGTGTTTCACTTTAAGTACATTTTCACTTTACATACATGCTCCGGTCCCATTGCGTACGTTAATGCGGGGTATGCCTGTATATAATATGTACATAAATGCTAGATAAATGATTACACAGTAATTAAGACATACCTTAACGCATATAAATCACGTAAATAGTGAATCGCATAAATTACACATGAACAACACAGAGTTAATGGCCCTCTGCATATTAGTTTTAACATTCTTATGTACCAACTGGAGTTAACATGATGAATCAGAAACATGTTGCAGGAAGTGTCTTTGACTATACATAGATGGTGATTTTACTACAACATATCAACATATCAACACATGTGGGTAACCTGTTAAACACTCCCAGTGCCTGCATGTACATAGTACTGAAATTGAGAATGAGATCAGAATAAGGAATATAGAGAGGCTACCTCATTCTTTGAGGAATGATCCCAGGTCAATGTCTATATTCATTCCATGGGGTATTAACGTTTTCATGGTATAGATCCAGAACATTTCTTGCCTTGATATTTTTATTACCTGGTTGCCTCCTCTCCAATTTGGATGAATCTTGTCAATTCCAAAAAAAATTAAACCACTAGGATTCTGATCATGATGTTCTTTGAAGTGTTTTGACATGCTATGCTGCATGAACCCTCTCTCTATATTCTTTATACAGTATGCTCTGCTATTCTCAACTTCAGTTTCCGAGTTGTTCTACCTATGTACTGCTTATTACATGGACATTGTAACATATATATTATGTAATTTGAGTTGCAATCTATGAAGTCTTTTATTTCAAACTCCACTTGAGTTACTTCAGATTTTATTTTCTTAAATGATTTGTGTGTGTTTGAATTCAGTTTACAACCCCTACATGTTTGACACTTGAAAAAAACGTTGGTTATATTCACAGGTTTAACGCACTCTTTCTTTAAACAACTTGGGGCCAGCTTTTGTTTCAAGTTTGGGGCCTTCGTGAATATTATTTCTGGTTTTGCTGGTAGTATTTGCTGTAGGATTGGGTCTTTGTGTAGAATATTCCAATGTTTATGGAATATTCTTCTAATGTGTTTAGAGGAGTCAGTATATCTCGTGACAAATGGTACTGAAATTTTGTCCTTCTCCCCTTTTCTGCCCATTCCCCCTTTTGGTTTGTATGTCATCAGTTCTGAACGGTCCATCTGGGTGACTTTATGGTATGCCTCTTTAACCACTTCCTTCTTATATTTTCTTTCAGTAAACCTCTCCATCTGCTCATGTGCTTGTTCATGATAGATATGTTCCTGTGTGCAATTTCGTCGCACCCATTGCAGTTGACCTAGGGGAATGTTGTCAATCCATCTATCTAGATGTCCACTGTCCCCCATCAGAAAATTGTGACAGTCTACCTCTTTCACAAATGTCTTAGTTTCCAATACTCCATTGGAAACATAAATTTGTAAATCCAAAAATTTGATACAATTATAACTGTACTTGTGTGTGAATCTTAAATTGTATTGATTGTTGTTAAGCTGATACAGGAAGGTGTTTAGCAATTCTACACTACCCTCCCATACATAAAATATATCGTCAATATATCTATGCCAGGATACCAGATTTGCTCTGTACTCATGGCCTGACCAGATGAATTTGTCTTCCCACATCCCTATGAGGAGGTAGTATAATTCCGAGCAAATCTGGTACCCATGGCAGTACCCCTGATCTGCAGAAAATACTGATCGTCATACCAAAAATAATTGTGGGTAAGTATATACTTTATACACAGTCCACTATGAATTTGATCTTTACTTTATCCAACTCACCACTTTCTGTGAGATTCTCTCTTACTGCATTGCATCCATGTATATGGTCTATGACCGTATACAAGGAGCATACATCACAAGTTACCAGTATGTAGTATTCACTCCACATCATATTCTGGATGATATTAAGTATTTGAATGCTATCCTGTACATACGATTTCAGGTTTTTTACTGGACTTTTTGGAATGTGTCGATGTAGCTTGAGAGATTCGCAGTTAAGGACTTAATTCCAGAGACTATTGGACGTCCGGGGGGGTTGGTGGCATCTTTATGAAGTTTTGGTAAATAGTAGAATATTGGGATCCTAGGGGATTCCACATTTAGGTAACCCCATTCAGATTTATCAAGGATACCATCTCTATACCCATCATTTAATAATTCTAACAGTTCTTTTTTGAATTGTTCAGTGGGGTTACTTGGTAGTACTTTATATGTAACCATATCTCCCAACAGTCTATGGGATTCCTTGTCATAGTCACTTCTATTCAAGATAGCCACTCTCCCCCCCCCCTTGTCTGCTGGTTTTATAACAATATTGTCTCTTTCTGAGAGTTCATTCACTGCATCTAAATCTCTTTTGGTTAAAATTTTTATAGTTCTGACTTTCTTGTCCCTCCCAAGTTTCTCTATATCCTCTTGTACCAGTTTGGTAAATGTATCTATATGTCCTCCCTTCAAATAGCTGGGATAAAAAATGGAACATTTTTTACATGTTGAGTGTACAAATCTTTCACATGTTATTGTATTATGTGTTGTTACCTCATGTGTAATATTCTGTTTTAGAAAATATTTCTTTAATGTTAAATTATGAGCGAATTTGCTGATATCAATGTAAATATTGAAGGTGTTGATTTTATTAGTTGGTGCAAAGGCCAAACCCTTCTGTAGTATACTTGTTTCTTCTTTAGTTAAGACCGCCTCACTTAAATTAAAAATTCCCTTTGTGGAAATCTCTATGTTGTTAGTTTTTTCGCGGGCTTTTGTCCCTCCTCTCTTTCCTCTCTTTGTGGACTTTCTATCTTCCTTTTTTGTGGGGTGTTTGATTTGGTCTCTTCCCTCACTTGTGACTGAATTTTGACTGTCTCTCCTGGTTTTTCTCTCTGTTGTTTCCTCTCTAAAAAAGAAGAGGAGGAGGTTGATGTGGATGGTTGTACATCGTGTGGATTAGACCCTTTTGACTCTTATTTGGTCTCTTGTTGATTTTTTTTCCACGATCTATAAAAATTATTTATAAAATCCTCTTTATCTCTTCTAAACTTTCTTTGTTTAGATAATTTTGTGTCTTTCTCAATTTTGTCTGTTCTTAATTTAACTTTCTTTTCAATTTCTTTGTGTTTCTCGGAAGAAAGTAAACTTAATAGTTTGGACAAAACCGAAAAACACAAAGAAAACATAGCTGGAAAGGCTACAATGGTAAACAAAACACAAGACAAGAATACTTTCCTAGGGACAGAGAGAGAGAGAAGAGGTGTTTGAGGATGATGTAAAACCATCCACATCAGCCTACTCCTCTTCTTTTTTAGAGAGGAAACAACAGAGAGAAAAACCAGGAGAGACAGTCAAAATTCAGTCACAAGTGAGGGAATATAAACAAGAGAGATAGTCAGGCGGTTCACAGCTGCCGTCTGGATATGAAATCGGAAGTCCACACGCTTTAAATCTTAAAAGGTTGTATTTAATGAGTGCATACACAAAAAATTATACTGCTACAGAGAAAACTCAGATGCGTTTCGTCCACAGGTAGGGACTTTGTCAAAGAGTACCTGGCACTGACCCTAGTGGCGCTTATATAGGGAGACACAGGTTACTATTGGGTGGATCCAATTGAAAAAGCTGTTTAACTCACCAGATGAATAATAGTGCATTCAGACTAAAAAGGAATGCCCCTAATTAACCCCCTCAATAGTGCTCACTTACAAGACATCACTAGGGCCAGTCTCATGCAGTAAACATGATAACAAGACACAAAAGATTAAAAACAATGCTCCATACTGCCATCTAAATACATAAATAAACCATGTACAAAACAGTTACCAGTAACAATGTAGCAGAAACAGCAACATATATCTAATATACAATATACAAATAAACAATGTCACAATTAATACATAGTGAGAACTATTGAGGGGGTTAATCAGGGGCTTTCCTTTTTAGAGTCTGATTGCTCTCTTATTCATCTGGTGAGTTAAACAGCTTTTTCAATTTGATCCACCCAATAGTAACCTGTGTCTCTATATATAAGCGTCACTAGGGTCAGTGCCAGGTACTCTTTGACACAGTCCCTACCTGTGGACGAAACGCGTCAGAGTTTTCTCTGTAGCAGTATACTTTTTTGTGTATGCACTCATTAAATACAACCTTTTAAGATTTAAAGCGTGTGGACTTCCGATTTCATATCCAGACGGCAGCTGTGAACCGCCTGACTATCTCTCTTGTTTACCTTACTCACCTTGGCTGGAGCACGCGTCGCTGCACTTCCAGATCAGAGGAGCTCTTGTCAGCATTGGAGTTGGACTCAGCGTGTCAAGACTGTAAGTAAAATACCCCTTCCTTTTCCACCCCCCGGTGGGGATTCCTACCGTGTGTGACACCGGGCTGGTGAGGGCAGTGGCGGAGGATCGCGGTGAGTCAGTGGCCGTTCAGAGTTTCCTTGCAGGAGACACGGCTTCAGCTGCATATGTATATCCTCCTTACCACATCATAGCCCCATCCCGTGGCTGAGTCACGAACACACGGAGCTTACGGGTTTCACATTGTTCAACATTTTTTCAGTGAGACGCTGAACGGGAGTGCTTTCATGGGATCATTTATCCATTGGAATTCTTTTGGATTTGCTGTCGAGTTTATGTGTGCACAATTCTGGTAGCATTGGTCATACCTTGAAGCAATTCTTGGACATTTTTGTACAAGTGAGGGAAGAGACCAAATCAAACACCCCACAAAAAAGGAAGATATAAAGTCCACAAAGAGAGGAAAGAGAGGAGGGACAAAAGCCCGCGAAAAAACAAACAACATAGAGATTTCCACAAAGGGAATTTTTAATTTAAGTGAGGCGGTCTTAACTAAAGAACAAACAATTATACTACAGAAGGGTTTGGCCTTCGCACCAACTAATAAAATCAACACCTTCAATACTTACATTGATATCAGCAAATTCGCTCGGAATTTAACATTAAAGAAATATTTTCTAAAACAGAATATTACACATGAGGTAACAACAAATAATACAACAACATGTGAAAGATTTGTACACTCAACATGTAAAAAAGTTCCATTTTTTATCCCAGCTATTTGAAGGGAGGACATATAGATACATTTACCAAACTGGTACAAGAGGATATAGAGAAACTTGTGAGGGACAAGAAAGTCAGAACTATAAAAAATTTAGCCAAAACCCCACTGAACAATTCAAAAAAGAACTGTTAGAATTATTAAATGAAGGGTATAGAGATGGGATCCTTGATAAATCTGAATGGGATTACCTAAATGTGGAATCCCCTAGGATCCCAATATTCTACTATTTACCAAAACTTCATAAAGATGCCACCAACCCCCCCGGGCGTCCAATAGTCTCTGGAATTAAGTCCTTAACTGCGAATCTCTCAGGCTACATCGACACATTCCAAAAAGTCCAGTAAAAAAAATGAAATCGTATGTACAGGATAGCATTCAAATACATAATATCATCCAGAATATGATGTGGAGTGAAAACTACATACTGGTAACTTGTGATGTATGCTCCTTGTATACGGTCACAGACCATATACATGGATGCAATGCAGTAAGAGAGAATCTCACAGAAAGTGGTGAGTTGGATAAAGTACAGATCAAATTCATAGTGGACTGTATATAAAGTATATACTTACCCACAATTATTTTTGGTATGACGATCAGTATTTTCTACAGATCAGGGGCACTGCCATGGGTAGCAGATTTGCTCGGAATGATGCCAACATCCTCATAGGGATGTGGGAAGACAAAATCATCTGGTCAGGCCATGAGTACGGAGCAAATCTGGTATCCTGGCATAGATACAGTATATTGACAATATATTTTTAGTATGGGAGGGTAGTGTAGAATTGCTAAACCCCTTCCTGTATCAGCTTAACAACAATCCATACAGTTTAAGATTCACAGACAAGTACAGTTATAATAGTATCAAATTTTTGGATTTACAAATTTATGTTTCCATTGGAGTATTGGAAACTAAGACATTTGTGAAAGAGGTAGACTGTCACAATTTTCTGATGGGGGACAGTGGACATCTAGATAGATGGATTGACAACATTCCCCTAGGTCAACTGCAAAGGGTGCGACGAAATTGCACACAGGAACATATCTATCATGAACAAGCACATGAGCTGATGTAGAGGTAAACTGAAAGAAAATATAAGAAGGAAGTGGTTAAAGAGGCATACCATAAAGTCACCCAGATGGACCGTTCAGAACTGATGACATACAAACCAAAAGGGGGAATGGGCAGAAAAGGGGAGAAGGACAAAATTTCAGTACCATTTGTCACGAGATATACTGACTCCTCTAAACACATTAGAAGAATATTCCATAAACATATGAATATTCTACACAAAGACCCAATCCTACAGCAAATACTACCAGCAAAACCAGAAATAATATTCACGAAGGCCCCAAACTTGAAACAAAAGCTGGCCCCAAGTTGTTCATAGAAAGAGTGCGTTAAACCTGTGAATATAACCAACGGTTTTTTCAAGTGTCAAACATGTAGGGGTTGTAAACTGAATTCAAACACACAAAAATCATTTAAGAAAATAAAATCTGAAGTAACTCAAGTGGAGTTTGAAATAAAAGACTTCATAGATTGCAACTCAAATTACATAATATATATGTTGCAATGTTCATGTAATAAGCAGTACATAGGTAGAACAACTCGGAAACTGAAGTTGAGAATAGCAGAGCATATAAAGAATATAGAGAGTGTGTTCATGCAGCATAGCGTGTCAAAACACTTCAAAGAACATCATGATCAGAATCCTAGTGGTTTAATTTTTTTTGGAATTGACAAGATTCATCCAAATTGGAGAGGAGGCAACCAGGTAATAAAAATATCAAGGCAAGAAACGTTCTGGATCTATACCATGAAAACGTTATTACCCAATGGAATGAATATAGACATTGACCTGGGATCATTCCTCAAAGAATGAGGTAGCCTCTTTATATTCCTTATTCTGATCTCATTCTCAATTTCAGTACTATGTACATGCAGACATTGGGAGTGTTTAACAGGTTACCCACATGTGTTGATATGTTGATATGTTGTAGTAAAATCACCATCTATGTATAGTCAAAGACACTTCCTGCAACATTTTTCTGATCCATCATGTTAACTCCAGTTGGTACATAAAAATGTTAAAACTAATATGCAGAGGGCCATTAGCTCTGTGTTGTTCATGTGTAATTTATGCGATTCACTATTTACGTGGTTTATATGCATTAAGGTATGTCTTAATTACTGTGTAATCATTTATCTAGCATTTATGTACATATTATATATATGAGGATTATTGTTCCAGTGTAGCAATATCAGTAGATACAAGGGTATCAACTCACCACTTGTTCCCAGCAGAAATGAGAATTAATTTCATTTATATCTACAGTTACCCTTTAAGTATAGGATTAAATATAGCAATAATTACACAGATTTATCACATCGATATTGATACAACCATATATGGTCCCCATAATGAACTCACTGCAGACAGAAACTGGCTGTGGAAGAATTTTTTCCTCCATACATGGACCACTTTTGTCCAGAATTGATAGTGTTAGTTATGACATAAAATAACAAACTATTTACCCTCATTGGAAAGTCTTTTGTGTTTATTATGCATTAAAAATTCCAAAATGATAAACAACGGAAAATGGTATAAATGGTTCTTAACTACTTGATGTACGATCCACATAATAATTACTTATATCAATATAGATATCTAATTACAGACAATCACTTCACTTTAATAGTCAAAAAATTAATGTAAACACATTGATAATGTATATGGTATTCTGATCTTGATAATTTTTAAAACACAGGTTTTTTCATATTGATAAGGAATGAGATCCTAATAATTAATTGGACTCTAATTTATAAAGATTTGGTATATGTTGTTAAATACTCATTATAAAATTTAACTTAATTTAGACACGTTTATTGTGGACACGCTGATTTAGTAATCTATTAGATAAAAGTGGGAATATTAATAAATAATATTGTTGTTACCATCACATGAATGATGTACTGTGAAAATATATAAATAAAAATATACATGTATGAAATAGAAGATCATCCTCTATATAAAATTCCCCCTTTCCTCTCAAATGGTTTGTGAGATTGTTGGGTTCTAACAACTAATCAAATATTATATTATGTAGTATTGTGAAATTACAACAATATATATCCTCTTTTATATTGAGACATTCTATTTATAATAATGCTAAAAAAGGCAATCTGTAGTCTCCACCAAATTACATAACAGCTGTTATGTTTAAAACTACTTTACCTTTGGGTAAGTGTTCTAACTCACATGATTGCACTAATTTACAAATATAGGAATAATATACCCTTAATATCCTTGGTACAAACAAATAAATAATTAATCTTGTTAATATGTTTTTGTAATTGAGATATATGTCCCTTTAATATATAGGACTCGGTAATATACTAATAATCTTAAATTAATATATTCAAAAAATAATAATTCCAATACTTGGTTTATATTAAAAGATCCATTCAGACTGACTACATCGATAAAATGGAATGTGTTCCACTCTATATAAGATATGTGATCTGTATAGGATAATTTAAGAACTATGTCCGATCAAAGGCAATTATATGTAAATGCTATAGTACCCAATTTTGTTGTTCTATGTGTAGATGTTGTATGTATTGTGTATATCAAATATATATGGTCTAAATATGTCCTTGTGCTGAATAATTAACCAATTATGTAGTAGCCAATCAATCAAGAGAGGTACGTTTAAATACCCAGGTAGGGATTAGGTAATGTGAGCACCCCCTGACGAAGCCCAAGTGGAGAAACGCGTAGGGCCAGCATTATTGGAGTAGAGAGAGAAACGCCGAGATACTGCTCAGAGAGACATTCGAACGGAGCAGCGGCAGTAAACATCTGAGCTAACAGACACCAAATCCCGCGAGACCTGAGCCGCGTCAGACCACGTGATGCGGAAGTGGCCGCTGGCGTGAGGAGGACTGGTAATCGGCGCTTTCTAACACGAGTGTGAGACACTCGCTAAACTCTCTCTACTGCCTGTTTTTAACTCACAGAATGTGAGTTGATTACCTGTTTTTATTTATTCATTACGTTTTAATTAAAAGGTTTTACACATTTTGTTTTTCCTTGTATTCCCTTCCTATCCTCTTTTACGAGATCCATCTGTAAGGGAAAATTTGGTTCAACCAACCCTCCGTGATTGCTGCAGCTGTTGCTGATCCATGAGGACAAGCACCCAGAAGATCCAGAAGCCAAGAAAGAAAAAACTAGAGGATCTGAGTTCGTGAGTCACAAAGTGGATTAAAGGCTTTTATTCATTCTATCAGTGTAAGCGCATATCTTACCAAATTATGGTCTGATTATTTTTGATATACTGCCCTATGATATTTCTCTTTGTCTTTCTCTTCCCCTGCATATGTGCGCCTAGGTCAATCTTCAACATACATTCAAGGCGGCGTTTGTGGAGCCGCAGACCTAAATTGGCTGCAGTCTGTAGGGTTAGTAGTTAACCAGGGTATGTACCTCTTTTATTGATTGTATTGGCTAGTAGGGTGGTGTTTATATATTTCTTCACCACGCCAACATTTTGTTGAAATTTGTGCTGTTTGTTTCTTGTTTGCATATATATATAAATATAGATATAGATATATATAATATATATATATATATATATATATACATATCTATATACATATATATGTCTTACTGGACACCTAACAAGCTCATATTGAACCCCCAAAATAACCACAACATATGTATAAGCATATGAGTGTCACAGAGGAGTGCTACTGAGCATGGCAATATATATTTAAAACCAGAGACCGAACAAAAAACACAGAAAGAGCTCAGTGCACATCCAGTGAAACTCATACACGGTACAGTGCCTAAATATATATATGTATAAATATCTATTAAATAAAATGGTCTTTTAGTTTAACATTTTTGGCCAAAATTGTTGTAAGCCCCTGAGCCACTGCACGGCAGACCACATTTCCAGGGGTCCCTAACACTAATATTAATTCTTAATAACCTGTGCAATACCAAGAAGAATGACTTATAATAAATCTGTCAATATTAGTTGCAAAGTTCTAAGTCTGATTGAAGCTTTTAATAACCTGTACATTACCAGGAAAAGCACAATGTATTAGATTTGTCACAACCATACTGCAAGCAAGCAAGTTCCCCTTAGAGTGGGAGATGCTATGGAGTGAGCTTTTAACCATTTAAATGTGGGAGGGGGTAAGCTTCAATTAGGTAGGAGGTTGCCACCCTCCAATCAGCTAAGACTAGCTGAACAAGAATTTTAAAACATACTGGACACCTAACAAGCTCCTATTGAACCCCCAAAATAACCACAACATATATATTAGCATATGAGTGTCACAGAGGATTGCTTCTGAGCATGGCAATATATATTTAAAACGAGAGAAAGAACATAAAACACAGACAGAGCTCAGTGCACATCCAGTGAAACTCATACACGGTACAGTGCCTAAATATATATGTATAAATATCTATTAAATAAAATGGTCTTTAAGTTTAACATTTTTGGCCAAAATTGTTGTAAGCCCCTGAGCCTCTGCACGGCAGACCACATTTCCAGGGGTCCCTAACACTAATATAAATTCTTAATAACCTGTGCAATACCAGGAAGAATGACTTATAATAAATCTGTCAATATTAGTTGCAAAGTTCTAAGTCTGATTGAAGATTTTAATAACCTGTACATTACCAGGAAAAGCACTGTGTATTAGATTTGTCACAACCATACTGCAAGCAAGCAAGTTCCCCTGAGAGTGGGAGATGCTATGGAGTGAGCTTTTAACCATTTAAATGTGGGATGTGGTAAGCTTCAATTAGGTAGGAGGTTGCCACCCTCCAATCAGCTAAGACTAGCTGAAAAAGAATTGTAAACCATACTGGACACCTAACAAGCTCCTATTGAACCCTCAAAATTACCACAACATATATATAAGCATATGAGTGTCACAGAGGAGTGCTACTGAGCATGGCAATATATATTTAAACCAGAGACAGAACATAAAACACAGACAGAGCTCAGTGCACATCCAGTGAAACTCATACACGGTACAGTGCCTAAATATATATATGTATAAATATCTATTAAATAAAATGGTCTTTTAGTTTAACATTTTTGGCCAAAATTGTTGTAAGCCCCTGAGCCACTGCACGGCAGACCACATTTCCAGGGGTCCCTAACACTAATATTAATTCTTAATAACCTGTGCAATACCAAGAAGAATGACTTATAATAAATCTGTCAATATTAGTTGCAAAGTTCTAAGTCTGATTGAAGCTTTTAATAACCTGTACATTACCAGGAAAAGCACAATGTATTAGATTTGTCACAACCATACTGCAAGCAAGCAAGTTCCCCTTAGAGTGGGAGATGCTATGGAGTGAGCTTTTAACCATTTAAATGTGGGATGTGGTAAGCTTCAATTAGGTAGGAGGTTGCCACCCTCCAATCAGCTAAGACTAGCTGAAAAAGAATTGTAAACCATACTGGACACCTAACAAGCTCCTATTGAACCCTCAAAATAACCACAACATATATATAAGCATATGAGTGTCACAGAGGAGTGCTACTGAGCATGGCAATATATATTTAAAACCAGAGACAGAACATAAAACACAGACAGAGCTCAGTGCACATCCAGTGAAACTCATACACGGTACAGTGCCTAAATATATATATGTATAAATATCTATTAAATAAAATGGTCTTTTAGTTTAACATTTTTGGTCAAAATTGTTGTAAGCCCCTGAGCCACTGCACGGCAGACCACATTTCCAGGGGTCCCTAACACTAATATTAATTCTTAATAACCTGTACAATACCAAGAAGAATGACTTATAATAAATCTGTCAATATTAGTTGCAAAGTTCTAAGTCTGATTGAAGCTTTTAATAACCTGTACATTACCAGGAAAAGCACAATGTATTAGATTTGTCACAACCATACTGCAAGCAAGCAAGTTCCCCTTAGAGTGGGAGATGCTATGGAGTGAGCTTTTAACCATTTAAATGTGGGAGGGGGTAAGCTTCAATTAGGTAGGAGGTTGCCACCCTCCAATCAGCTAAGACTAGCTGAACAAGAATTTTAAAACATACTGGACACCTAACAAGCTCCTATTGAACCCCCAAAATAACCACAACATATATATTAGCATATGAGTGTCACAGAGGTTTGCTTCTGAGCATGGCAATATATATTTAAAACGAGAGAAAGAACATAAAACACAGACAGAGCTCAGTGCACATCCAGTGAAACTCATACACGGTACAGTGCCTAAATATATATGTATAAATATCTATTAAATAAAATGGTCTTTAAGTTTAACATTTTTGGCCAAAATTGTTGTAAGCCCCTGAGCCTCTGCACGGCAGACCACATTTTCAGGGGTCCCTAACACTAATATAAATTCTTAATAACCTGTGCAATACCAGGAAGAATGATTTATAATAAATCTGTCAATATTAGTTGCAAAGTTCTAAGTCTGATTGAAGCTTTTAATAACCTGTACATTACCAGGAAAAGCACTGTGTATTAAATTTGTCACAACCATACTGCAAGCAAGCAAGTTCCCCTGAGAGTGGGAGATGCTATGGAGTGAGCTTTTAACCATTTAAATGTGGGAGGGGGTAAGCTTCAATTAGGTAGGAGGTTGCCACCCTCCAATCAACTAAGACTAGCTGAACAAGAATTGTAAAACATACTGGACACCTAACAAGCTCCTATTGAACCCCCAAAATAACCACAACATATATATAAGCATATGAGTGTCACAGAGGAGTGCTACTGAACATGGCAATATATATTTAAAACCAGAGACAGAACATAAAACACAGACAGAGCTCAGTGCACATCCAGTGAAACTCATACACGGTACATAGCACTGTAGATTTCTCACACATTGTTATTGTAATTAAAAGAGTCTACTTGTTTTGCACATGTTGATTGCCTAAGCCGAAAGTAAAGTTTCGATTCCTGTGAAAAGAGTATCTTACCCAAAGAATTTCAGCCAATGATTGTAACAAATTTCTTTTGGGAGAAAACCTAGGCGTATAACTGCTATGTTGTATTATAACCTTGGAAGAAACCGCGAAGATAACATATAACTATTCACACATTCAGCAGACATCGTATGCGTTCAACTTCACACAACTTACACTTGAAGAGAGAAGAAATGGCAGAAGCTTCCACATTGCACAGCCATCCACGTAAATCATACAAATTTATGATTTATGAACCAATCGAATCAACGCCAGAGAAAAGTGCAAACGTGGCCAAAATCTATGACTTGATCGAAAAGAAATATCAATACTACCAACAACCTGACATACAACGAAATTTTAAAACTTCTGTACAATTCACTTTATCCGCAAATGACTGTTTTGAGCGTGTCCATGATCGGCTAGATCAACGATATGAATGCTGGCATGTTGCGCCATCATTTAAACTTACCATGGAACATGGAACATATCATCTGTTAAATAGCATACTGTATTTTTGCCTAACACCAGTGTCACTGAAACCGCACCGACTGTCGTGTCTGCTGATCTACCTGCACCCTCCATTCAGCCAGACCAGATGCAAGATGGACATAACTCCTATGATATGTATCCAAACTTATATGGGCAATACCAATGTGGATGGGAAAACAACCAACAACTGTACGTACCTCCGGACGTCTTGTTTGAAGAAGCCACTGCAGATCCATATGACGCCCTCATGGAGATGTGTGTGATTCAGGATTCAACGGTTGCCTCAACCATGGATGATACTGTTGTGCCTTCCTGCAGCAAGCAGTTGCAGCCAAATCAGTTTTGACTTCTACAAGAATGGTAAATACAAATTTCGTTATGCCTTTACTCAAATTATATATGTCTACATTAATAATATACACCATTTGTTAGCCAAATTAGTGTATACAGCTTAACATTGCAGACAGGCTAACATGTAGCGTGCACAAAGATATTATTTCCTATAACAATATACTACATGACGAACCATTAGTACACATTGGTGACGGAGTCCTAAATCCTAGATTATTATCGCTTTTAAAGTATCATTTCAACATTTTACACTAACTGTAACACACACACCTCATTGTTTAGCATTCAACATATAAAAACAAAGTGTCGCCCACATATGACGTGTGACCGTGGTCATGTCCCAAGGCGTCCTTAAAAAGGTTTACCGATGCAAGCCCCGCCCCCAACCGACATGCGCGCGTGAAACCGTATTGGCTGTGCCGTTAGCTTATTGTTACGATCAGTGCAGTGTGTCATGCGCGTGCGTCGGTGGGGCGGTGCGTGCACAGCGCTGGAGGCCAATGTTAATTCAGTGTCTTTGCATGCATTTCATGGTGCCTTAACATGACGTCACACGTCTTTTGTTCGCTCATTGGCTGATCGTCCGTTTTTTCCGTGGGCACACGTCCGTTTTACAAAGTTTAGATATGTACGTGTGTAGAAGTGATTTTGTTTCGCTTCCATATCATAACTTCCAGCCATGATATGCGTACTGCTAGCAGTACCATGGAGGGACATGTATTGAACGCACAGCGTACACATCATTTTGCACATGCGCTAAGACTTAGTCCACACATTCGTGACGTGTGCGCGCGCAACAGACGTTGTGCGCGCACATTATATATGTATACAGGCACCGGAAAAATAATATCCGTAGTAATGCCAGCAACGCCATTTAAAAAATGACACAATTCTGTATCTGTAGTTTTATCCTTGCAGTTTAAACATATATGTTTCTTATGCGTGAATATCCACAATCATATAGAGATGTGTTAAGCGTTGTCATGCTGAGACATACTGCTGCGGCCGAGTTTATTCGAGCATTTGCCCGTTCTCGGCCGCAGCAGTAACCTGGCACGCGCCGGAGGGTGCCGGGCGCGCGCCGAAGCCTCGGAGGAGAGGCCCGCCGATCGGGGCTTCCCCTCTCCTTACGGGGTCCGCCGGGTCCCCCGGAACGTCCCGCCGCCGTCGTGACATCCACGCGACACCAGGGCTCCCTCGGGGAGCCCTGGGCATGCGTACAGGCGGCACAGGCACCCGATGATGCGTGACCGCGCATCGGTGATGCGCGGCATGCTGAGGGAGTGCGGCTCGCAAGCCGGGACATTTCCCGGCTTGCGGAATGAGCCGCACTCGGATAAAGTGTGCCGCCTGTGTATATAAATGTGCCATCTTTGAACATCATGTGTTTGCTGTATTTCACAGATGTCGTGGATGAATACATGGGACCAATGTATGATTTCAGATGAGCCAATCGTTATATTAGATGATTGTGACGACGAGCGAACAACTATTATAATAAATATTTAACAATACTTTCAATGATTGGTGCGCAGATTAACAATTACTACATAATGTTATCCTCTTATGCAAATATTTACTATGCACTTAATTAACATAATGATGTTGCTAAGCACTGAAGTTAGAACTTATATTGTTTTTTGGTTCTTTTCTACTAACATTATATGTATTGCCATGTGATATATGCAACCAACATTATCACTCAGCAAACACATGAATCTACTATATATTATAATCTCACGTGTGACTTGTCAAAGAATGTAAATGCTACATAACAACTCGAAGACATTGTATCTGAACGTACACAATAACAATAGGGAGGTGATAGAAACTGTTTAGTCGTGTGCCTATTATATTTTCACCTAAGTTGTAGTGCTAACCTAACATGCATGAGCTAATGAATGTTAGTTAAAGATCATGAAACCATGAACATTTGTGTGTACATTTTATTCACACGACAAACTATAGTTTAGTGTTATTAGTAAACGTTCAACACATACATAGCTAAGTGAGGCAGATGACAAAAGCAACATTATTATGTTTGTTTATATTATTTCACATAGAAATACATGCATCACACAAAAACTACAACACACACACACACACACACACTGGTGCTGAAATGTGTGCGTATGCAAATGTCCACTTCATTTATGTTCATATGTTGACATTAGTTATAAAGGATCATGATCATTATGAATAACTAACGTGAATGAAATAAAAATTATATTAACAACATTGTCATTGTGTTGAATATATTAGGAAAAGTTGAGAAGCCAAAGAACTATACTTTGGAATGGTGTTAACATTTTGACACATGTTACATGTACATCAAATCAACACACATCTTTCACTTATACATACACATGTGACAATGTAGTAATCAACATGAAGATGAAGTGATACAACAACTAATCACATACATTGCAATGTTAATTATGTTTAAAACATTGGGGTCTTTTCATACAAACATGCATTAACAACAGTGTTAACATCGCTCATGTGCATCAATGGATGTTCTCCTCCCATAATCAATAGCTGAGCAGGGTTTATCCCCTTCTCTCCCCCCACCCCTATATTCCATGAATGGATGTTATTACGTTTGCTAAATTACATGTTATGTAATGTCCCTAATGATTTTAAAAGAAACTGAACAATAACCACCAAGTGTAGCTAAACGCATGTACACAATACAGAAACGACATGTTTCAATTGTCACATCTTTGTCATTACGTTCAGTTTATACATCCTGTAACTATACATGTATCGAGGTTTGCACATCTTATGACAGATGTGAATTGAAATACATACCATGAGCAGTCATTGAAGTTATATACCTTGAAAAAGAAAACATGAATGAATATAAATCATTGTCATGACATGTTCATTAAATATAAGCAACACACAAAATTGACCATTTTGTGTGTGATATGAAACAACATCTAGAATACGTCAAATATGATCAGAAATACACAAGTGTACACATCATTGTGACTCATGTCACACTGCAAAAGAAACATTGTATGTAACCATACTGCACTATCTATTGACTATGGACATAGTAGGGTTTATTGTGTATGCATAACCAAAAAGAGCATGTACATAAAATGTAGATTTAGTACACATTATTTCTTCACGTACACACAACACCTTTTATTGGTAAGAAGTATAATACAACCTGTTGATGAATGATATACCGGTGCCACATGCAATTGTCCACACAGCAGAGAAGAAAAAGGTGTGCGAACCATATTCATCTGTTTCCTAAGTGAATGGTATTTGGACAAATGTATTTATCATAACAAAGAATGAATACATCTATATAGTACTATGAACATATATGTATTTGCTTACATGAAAAAAATGTGTTTATGACATTCAGACGTGTCTCAACACCACTGGCTGTTTGGTCATTGTTAGCTGGTAAATTGACGGGATGCTCCTCCTCCAAACCCTGACGTATGTCTGTTTGTACATTATTGCGGAGTGCCACATTGTGCAAAATGCAACATGCAATTATAATATCAGACTCTTTAGCAGGCTTATATTGAAGTGCCCCACCAGTTCTATTGAGACACGTAAATCTTGTCTAGAGAAGCCCAAATGTCCTCTCTATGACGGATCACGTCGATATATGGGCAACATTGTACCTTTCCTCTGCTTCATTTTGAGGGTTTGCCACAGGGGTCAACAGCCACGGCCTAATTCCGTATCCTGAGTCACCTATAATCCATTGTGCACAAATATGAAACAATTAGTGTTAACATTATTACATACAACATTTCCTAGAAAACCAAGAGATGTTTGTTAACACATCATAATATGTACTCACCCACCAGCCAACCAGGTCCAAAATAGCCTTCTTCGAAAGCATGGAATATTGATGAGTTTCTCAGGATAGAGGAATCGTGACTGGAACCAGGGAATTTGGCTACCACATGCATAATCTTCATTGTGGCATCGCATACCACCTGTACATTCAGGGAATGGTAGTGCTTACGGTTGTGGTAAGCATGCTCACTCTGACTAGGCGGGATCAAAGCAACATGGGTGCAATCGATTGCACCCATCACACATGGTATCCCGGCTAAGCTATAAAAGCCACTCCTGACTTACACCCACTCTGTGTGCTCTGTTGAAAAATGAATATAATTCCTAGCGCGTCTATTGAGTGCACATAGAAACTGGGTAAAGGCCCGTGAGAATGTAGATTGCGATACCCCGCCCACTATGCTGTCATGGGAGACTCCTGTGGTGGGTAGGATCTCGGTGGCTGGAACAGCAGGAAACGAAGTATGGGTCACAAGCAGGGGTCTGAGGCAGGTGGCAGGTAGCGAAGTCAGGTAACAAGCAGGGGTCCGAGGAAGGCGGCAGGTAGCAAAGTAAGGTAACAAGCAGAGGTCGGCAATGAGGAGACTGGAACAGGACAGGCGGGGCAGGACAAGTCCGGGAGCAGGGACTGAGAACAGGGAGCAGGGACTGAGACCGGGGAGCAGGGACTGAGACTGGGGAGCAAGGAACAAACAGGGACAAGCCAGATTACTAGCAAGGGCTTGTATTGTGAACAGACTCAAGTACAGGCATGGGCGTCCGCAGGGGGGGGCAAGGGGGGGCGCTTGCCCCCCCCTGGATCCTCGCAGTCGCAGCATTAATTTAATAAAATATGCTAGCTGCAGCAGTCACGCAGGGGTGGGGGCCGCCACGTGCTCTCCCGCGCTGACCGCTGTAACTCCCCATCCGGACCGGCACCCAGACTCTCCCTCTGGCCCTGCTCCCTCCTGCACCCCGGCAGACGGCAGTGTGGCCGCATTATCGCATAAGGTAGGGAGTGGGACACGTGGGACCAGGGAGAGATGGCATGGAGATGCGGGGGAGAGACTGAGATTGGGGGGGCAATTTGGCAAAGAAGCTTGGGGGGGGCGAGGGAGATTGGGGGTGGGGGGAGGTTGGGGGGGCAAAGAAGCTTGGGGGGGCGAGGGAGATTGAGAGATGGGAGATGCAGGGGGGGTGAGATGGGAGATGCATGGGGGGAGAGAGATGGGAGATGCAGGGGGGGGGGAGATATGGGAGATGCAGGGGGGGAGAGAGATGGGAGATGCAGAGGGGGGAGAGGTGGGAGATGCAGGGGGGGGGAGAGAGATGGGAGATGCAGAGGGGGGGAGAGAGATGGGAGATGCAGGGGGGAGAGAGATGGGAGATGCAGAGGGGGGGAGAGGTGGGAGATGCAGGGGGGGGAGAGAGATGGGAGATGCAGAGGGGGGGAGAGAGATGGGAGATGAAGGGGGGGAGAGAGATGGGAGATGCAGAGGGGGGGAGAGATGGGAGAGATGGGAGATGCAGGGGGGGGGAGAGATGGGAGATGCAGGGGGGGAGAGAGATGGGAGATGCAGAGGGGGGGAGAGGTGGGAGATGCAGGGGGGGAGAGAGATGGGAGATGCAGAGGGGGGGAGAGAGATGGGAGATGCAGGGGGGGAGAGAGATGGGAGATGCAGAGGGGGGGAGAGATGGGAGAGATGGGAGATGCAGGGGGGGAGAGATGGGGAGATGCAGGGGGGGAGAGATGGGAGATGCAGGGGGGGAGAGATGGGAGATGCAGGGGGGGGGCCGGGGGGAGAGATGGGAGATGCAGGGGGGGAGAGATGGGAGATGCAGGGGGGGGGAGAGATGGGAGATGCAGGGGGGGAGAGAGATGGGAGATGCAGAGGGGGGGGGAGAGGTGGGAGATGCAGGGGGGGAGAGAGATGGGAGATGCAGAGGGGGGGAGAGAGATGGGAGATGCAGGGGGGGAGAGAGATGGGAGATGCAGAGGGGGGGAGAGATGGGAGAGATGGGAGATGCAGGGGGGGGAGAGATGGGAGATGCAGGGGAGGGGAGAGATGGGAGATGCAGAGGGGGGGGGAGAGAGATGGGAGATGCAGGGGGGGAGAGAGATGGGAGATGCAGAGGGGGGGGAGAGTGTGTGTATGAATAATGTGGTGCAACTGCATGCAATGGTGTTTTTTTAATATTTAATATTGCTTTATTAACCTTCAAGCTTTCTCAAATTTGCTTGAAAATGCACCATTTGCCCACTTTTTTTTCAAAATTTTCTCGGGGGGGGGGGGGGTAAGGGGGGGGGAGAAACCCCCCTTATGCTGGTCGTGCTCGCTCGCCACGGTGCACTCACCACCACTTTCACGCCGGGCACTGGCCGTTAAAATTATGCCCCCCCCCTGAAAAAATTTCTGCGGACGCCCATGAGTACAGGTACAGGAACAGATCAGGAATCAAAGACAGAGGCATGTGCATAGGAGTCTGACTTGAAGCAAAGGCAATTGAACCAACCAGGAAGCAAAAGCTATAAAGGACAGAGACAGGAGCTACAAGAAGACAGACAGGCAGACAGAGGAACCCAGTGGAAACAGAAGACAGAAGCACACCCAGTGGACAAAGAAGAACTATGGCAAGGCAGGAGGTCTAGGAGACCCTGACATATGCCCACAGTTGTCTGGAATGACGCGGAAGCAAGATAATGTAATGAGCACAGCATTTTAAAGAGCCCAGGGACTGCACGACCTCTGGCTGTCACAAAATCTAAATCTCCCCGTATCTCTTCATAAAGAGCTAAGATTGCTGCTGAACTCAAACGATAGCGACTTGCAATCTCCTCCTCACTCATCCCATCTAACAGGGTTCTCTCCCTGTACAAATGAGGACGAGGCACAACTTCTCTCCTCTCTCTTCTCCTCTCATCTCCTTGCCCTCTCCCTCTCCTGTCCGCGTGCCTGTCTCTGTCACTGTCCCTGCCACTGTACCTGCCTCTGTCCCTGTCCCTTCCTTGGCCTGTGACATTCTCTCCATCAGCAAGCCTCTCGTCCAATAGAATGTTCCTCCGTCTCATAAACATTTGCATCATTTTCAGGTCTGTAGCTGTGAATGTGCAGGTAATTGCCCTCCTTTAAATACCTATGTGATGATGTCAGGTGACTTGCTGAAGTGCAAGGTGTTACATTAACATATCCAAGTAGTTGACTCCCAATGTGTATCCATTAGCAATTAAAATAATTATTTCTGTGTGTTCACCAGGCAATCTTGATATTTGAGAATGATGTAACCTTAAGCTTTGTACAAGCATTTATTGTCAAGTATTTCTGGAATGTGTAATGCATGTACAACTTCTGAACGCAACACTCAGTCATATAATTAGGATACAACCATGACATTGACGTTGAGAAACAACGTTGCAACATGTGTAATTTGGCATGTTATTGTCACCTGTTCACATGAAGTTATGTAAGTGCATATGCATAATTTAATGGCATCAGGATAGTTGCTATTGATTCAGTTTCAATCGTGTAAAAATAAGTAACTATTATAGATATGTGTATAAGTTAGCATGAAGTGATTGTAATGCATCGTGTACAATGTAAACATGCAATGTTATTGAGTGTCCAATTGCGGACGTCATGAAAAGAGGGAGGTCACAAAGTACATGTAAACATGAAAACAAACAGCTACATTTACGTTTGATCATGCGTTACACATTACAAGCATTGTATAATGTATAGCAACATTACTATACGCTGGATGTGTTAGATGTGTGAAGTGTGTTACATCATATAATAAATTGAAGCACACTTAAGTAACATGTTTGATATGATGTGACCTGTTCCTTTAAGAGTTGAGTATAGGATTTTCCCTTGACACATCATAACATTAAGACTAATGTGACACGCAAATCATCATAACATTGAAAAGTACAATGTTATGCAAATAATAAACGTAAGTTGTGAAACGATGAAGTGAATAACCTCGACACTGTAATGCCAAGCACATTTGTATTATGAGCAATAGAATGTAAACACTACTATAATGTTATAAGTCCCCGCTCCATTGACTCCATTGATGTAGAGATGAGGTTTTTTTTCTAAGTGCCGTCCCGGCAACCTTGCCGATCGTTCTCCCCTCCAACTTGCCAACTTTAGTTGGCAGGACCAATTGCCGATGAAATCTCCATTTCTGAGTGCCGATCATCACCGATAAGCTGATCGGGGCTACTTGAATACAGCCGATTTCAAAAAGTGCCGAAAAGTGCCGATAAGTGGGTTATCGGGAGCCGCATGCCGATAAATTGCCGATTTTGAGCACTTACTGCACCGACACACTTTATTCGAGCAAATACCCGGTATGTACCTGGCAGATACCTGGAATGCGCCACTCCTCACCTCTGACAAGCCCCGTTGCATTTGCCTTCCCAGCCTGGGTTCATGCCTGGCTGACGGGCGGCTGATCTGTTAAATGATAATGATTAGGATTTAATAGGCTGCAATGCTTCGCGTGTCTACCAGATGGCATAAATTCATGAATTTTAATGCAGTATATATATATATACTGTGCAGTATTGCAGCCAGCGGGAATAAAATGCTTCAATCCCTGCTTGGAAAATAACCCAATGCACTCGGGCAGAAAACAGTCACAAACCTCAATACACCCGGGTATACCCGAATTCGTGGGACTAGCCAAGCTCGAATAAAGTGTGTCGCCAGTGTATCGGCGCTTACTGAATTTCAAATCCAATTTTGGTGGGAAAATGCAGATAAAAGCCTTATCGGCGCTTACTGCATGAGGCCTGTAGTCGGGGCTGTCGTCAGTTTCAGGCCTACCTGTCCATTGCTATGTGGTGTCGGATCTCTTACCGTCAAAGGAGAACGCACTTGTGGCTACTATTGATATATCGCGGCAGCGTCCACCCCTGGGATATCTGTCTGGGCCAGCCATGGCGTCCAGACTTTTAGGAAATTTAGGCCGGTGTCATTAACCAAACTCGTTAATTGCTCCATCCGGCAGACATGCCAAATCCTGTTTCTGATTTTAGGGATGATTGGTAGTTCATTTTGCTTCCATAATGCTGCGATCTCGCATCTTGTGGCTGTTGCAAAATGCGCGATTCATTTATGCGTCGCATTTGATAGAACCTGGATCCGTCTGCCCAAAAGGAACACCCACGAGCCCAGGGGGATCTCCAAACTGAATATCCTTTGTAGCCATTCTCTAATTTGTTCCCAAACCGGGACCAATATTCTGCAAGACCACAGCATGTGTTGCAAATCCGCCCCGTCCCCACACTGCTTTGGGCAAAGCGGGGAGTAGCCCCTCACCAATTTAGCTAATCTTGATGGGGTGTAATACCATCGCATAAGGACTTTATATGCGTTCTCCTTTAACGTGGTGCATATTGAACTTTTTGCTGCTGCCTGTAGGATGCTGTCCATTCCTCGTCCTCTGAAGTCTCTCCTAAGTCAGCTTCCCACTGTCTGATGTAGCTAAGTCTTTATTCATTAGGTGTCTCAGGACAGATCACTTCCCTGTACATTCTAGATGTCAGTCTCCTTGTGTCCGTTCCTCTAGAACAGCGGTGCGCAAATTGTGGGGCGCGTCCCCTTGGGGGGGCGCAAAATTATGTAGGGTGGGGGCGGGCAGAGCTGTGCAAGGGCGGCCAGAAGCTCCGTGCTGCTGCTTCTATGTGTCTGTGTCTTGCAGAGGGGGAGGGGGTTCTCTCTGCACACAGACAGCCCTCCTTCTCTTCCTGTCTGCTTCCCGCACCAGTTTTCAGCAGCATGGGGGGTTGGGGGATCGGAGCATGTCACCCCCCCAGGAGAAAGTGTGTGTGTGTATTTGTATCTGAGTGTGTGTGTGTGGGGGGATTGAGTTTGTGTGTGTGGGGGGAGATTGTGTGTGTGGGGGGGATTGTGTGTGCGTGTGGGGGGGGGATTGTGTGTGTGTGGGGGGGATTGTGTGTGTGGGGGGGGGATTGTTTGTGGGGGGATTGTGTTTGTGTGTGTGGGGATTGAGTTTGTGTGTGTGTGTGTGGGGATTGAGTTTGGGGGATTGTGTGTGGGGGGGATTCTGTGTGTGGGTGGGATTGAGTGTGTGTGGGGGGATTGAGTGTGTGTGGGGGGATTGAGTGTGTGTGGGGATTGTGTCTGTGTGGGGTGGATTGAGTGTGTGGGGGGATTGATTGTGTGTGTGTGTGGTTGGATTGTGTGTGTGGGGGGATTGAGTGTGTGCGTGTGTGGTTGGATTGTGTGTATGGGGGGGATTGAGTGTTTGTGTGTGGGGGGGGGATTGTGTGTGTGTGGGGGGGATTGAGTGTGTGTGTGTGGGGATTGAGTGTGTGTGTGTGTGGTGATTTGAGTGTGTGGGGATTGAGTTTGTGTGTATGTGTGGGGGGAGATTGTATGTGTGTGGGGGGTGACTGAAGTTGTGTGCGGGTGACTGAACAAGATAGTGCAGGTGGTGGCAACGTGATGGTGTGTGAGTGCATGCGCAGGGGCTTCGGAGGTACGGGGAGGAGAACGCCCGAGCATGGTGAAGTCAAACGCCCCTCCTTCGGTGTCTGCCCTGAAAAAATAGCGCTGTGTTCCTGCTCTCCTCCGCTGGCAACCTGCTTCACTGCGATCCTCTGCAAGTGAAAGGGTAGGCTGCCACTATATCAATCATAATATGAATGTACAGAAATAATGTAAAAAAACTGTGAAAACACAACATTGAAAAAGGGAAAAAATAAATAATACTGTAGGTAGGAGTTTGGATTACAATGGGGATAGCAAGACAAAAAGCATGGAGGGGAAGGAAGAAAAAAAAGGGGTGGAAGAGGGAAGGGAGGTAGCAAAGAGGTGGATGAATGCCCCCCAAAGGATTGCCTTTGTGCACGTACGCTCTCCCAAGCTTGGCGCTTGGGTAGACAAACAAAATTGACTTTGATTAGCGCTCAGCAGCAGTCAATACACATACAGTACACACAGACACACACAGACTCACACACAAATAGCCCTGATCCACGCTTGCAAAATTATGCAGGACACCCTGTGCTCATGCTTGGAGAGTTGGTGATGTCACCGCTCTCAGCGTCAGCATGGACGCAGCCTAATTATGCAAGCGCGAGCTGTTGAAATATGTAAGTATTTAAATATATTTGGATTTATATTGTATACCGTTTAATAAAGGGCTTTTTTTTTTCCATGTGATTTTGATTTCATCAGGCAGGGGGGCCCCGAGAAATTTTATGGTTGAAAAGGGGGGCTCGGCATAAAATGTTTGCTCACCCCTGCTCTAGAACACTGCTGCTCAAAATTCGTTCTTACAGGTCTAATTGGGGTTTTGTTATATAAATCTCTGATCTGGAGTTATCTAAAAAAAATCTTTGTTTGGTATGTCCTTTGTGGACTTAGTTTTTCAAATGTTTTTATATATTTTCTTCCCTCCAGGTCAATAAGTCGTGTAATACCCGACTGTTCCCAAGCTAACAAATTCTGCCTATTCATCCCTGGAGCGAAATCTGGGTTACCGATGATCGGTGTCATAAGTGAGTACTTGGAGGTTAGATTAAAGCTGTATTTAGTGGCCTCCCAAACCTTTAATGAATTGACTATGGTCTGGAGCGGCATTTACATCCTAATTAACCCTTTCTTGGTTATCCAGATCAAATTGTGTAGTTCAGGGGTGGGCAACCTACTTTTCAATGTAGCCACAGGTGTGGCGAATTAGAAGTGAAAATAGCCACACAATGTAAAAATTGAGGTATTATGTTCCGCATGTGAAAACAAGTTTATAAATTCCCAGGCCCGTTCTATAGTGTGTGCGCGCGTGCCTGTGCGAACGCGCGTGCACGTGACACATGCTTTTTGTGTGTATGCTGTGAGCGAGTGAGATACTGTGTGTATGTGTGTGTGTGTGTGTGTGTGTGTGTGTATGTGTGTGTTATAAATATGTTTGAAATAAATAAATTAATACTTTAATAAATTATTTATTAACATTGTACATGCATACATACACACACATACACACACATTTCAGCGGCGGTAGCAGCGCAAAATCTTTCTTTTCCTCATCTTCCCCCGTCGGCTGGTTACCCGCTCACTGCCGTGCGCACGCGCGGCACCATTATAGAAAGGCTGGCTAAACTCAGTCAACTATAACTTGCTTGCGCGCTCACGGTGCAGCAAGTGCACACACTATAGAACGGCCCTCAGACCGCAAACTCCCTCATCCTCTCACCCCCCATCATCCTCCTCTCATACCACCACCACTACCATCATCATCATCTCCTCACCCCAATCATAATCTCATTTAATCCCCCCTCATCTCAGCCAGCACGCTTGTCCTGCCCCCAGCACCCTTGTCCTGCCCCCAGCACCCTTGATCTCCCCAGCACCCTTTTCCTGCCCCCAGCACCCTTGATCTCCCCCAGCACTCTTGTTCTCCCCCAGACCCTTGTCCTACCCCCACAACCCTTGTCTTCCCACCAGCACTCTTGCCCTCCCCCCAGCACCTTTCAGCAGTCCCCCTCATCATCATTAGTCCCCCTCCCCCATTCCTACCAGATCGCGGCACAGAGGCGATGGAGGCAGTGGTGGTGGGAGGGCGGGGGAGGGAAGCGCAGCAGCACGTCAACTTCAGCTGGAGCCGGCTCGGAGGAGAGCGCGGCAGCGCGTCAACTTATGAAGCCGTTTCGGAGGGGAGGGAGCGCGCGCATTCGGAGCTCTGGAGCGGGCGCGCGTGTTACATACTGGAGCGCGTGCACACGGCACACATGTGCTGAAGCGGCTGGGGTTGAGGGAGGGGAGCGTGTCACACAGCTGGAGTGCACTCCTTCCCTACCAGGAGAAAGGGGGGGGGGAGGCACAAGAAGTCCCGGCGTCGCTGTTCGCCACAGTTTCAGTGCCAATTCGCCACAAGTGGCGAATGGCGACAGGGTTGCCGAACCTGGGTGTAGTTTAATTGGTGCACAACAACTTTTCTCTAATTCTACCCATCTCCTTAAGATTGGGTCCGTGTGTCATTGGATCATTTGACTTAATTGGGCCTCTTTGTAGTAAGCTTACAAGCAATGTACCGCTATCCTCCTTTTATGGTGGGCCTCTTTAAGATACTGTGACAGGGTAAATAAAAGAAACCAGCTATATGCCTGGCAGACATATGTTTAGTTTGCAGTGCAGCAGTGACTAGGTTCACTTCAGCTGGGAACCTCAGGACAATTGGTTGGATCCCAGCTGCCTAATCAAGGTGTGTTAAAAACCCCAGGCTGTAGACACATGCTGCATAGCTGTTGAGGAGAGAGGAGTAAGCTACTGAAGAGATTACTGATAGAAGGTCTGTATTTTTGTATGCTGTCTGAAGCAGGGAAATCCCCTGAAACTCTAGAGAGAGAACAGCTTGATTTAAGGTCTGTTTTGCAAAGTACATGTTTTATGGACTGTTGTGTTTACCATGCTGAAGCGAAGCTATTTTGTTTACCATGCTAAAGACAAGGAATTTTGTTTTGTCTGCTGAAGAAAAGCTATTTTTGTTTTGTGTGCTGTATAATTTAAGGCTAAATAAATAAGCCTTATCAAGAAAACCCCGCGTATTGTTGCATGTACGCTGCAACATATTGTGTCAGAAGTCCTGGGATTTTCAAAAGGCTCCTGCAGTTAAAGGGCCACACACACACACACACACAAGAATGGAAGACATTTTGAAAGAGTTTCTGTGCGAGCAGACCAGACTGCAGGGACAGTTAATGCAGGAGCAGACCAAACAGCAGGGACTGTTAATGCAGGAGCAGGCCCAGCTGCAAGCGGAGAGAGATGAAAGACTACAGGCAGCACAGGATGAGCGGATTGCCAAGCTGCGGACCCAATTCCAAGGGTCTGCCAGTCCAGAACTTGCAATTAGACCCCCGGTACTCCTGAGGAAAATGACTCCGAACGAGGATCCAGAGGCTTTTTTACTGACATTTGAAAGAGTTGCCGAAGCTCAGGGCTTGGCTACAGATCGCTGGGCAACTGTTTTGGCCCCGCTCCTCATAGGAGAAGCCCAGGCCTCATATAAGGGCCACCCAGAAGATCAGGCAATGGACTACCGACAAGTAAAATCCGCCATACTGGATCGCTTAGGTCTGACCCCAGAGACCTACCGGCAGCAGTTCTGGAACATGAAATACACCGCTAAGATGAGACCCCGGTCCTCGCTCAGCGGTTATTGGACTTGTGTACATGCTGGATACAACCCGAGGAGTGCACTAAGGAGGCAATTCTTGAGCAGGTGGTTTTGGAACAATTTCTACAAATAATACCCCCTTCCGCACGCTCATGGGTAAAACTCCACACTGCTGAAACCCTAGCTTTGGCGGTCTGACTCTTGGAGAACTTCCTTGGGGCTGAGCAGCAGGCGAGTGTCCTGGACCCGACTCCACCAACACTTGCGGACGGCCAAAGATGGAGGTCGGATCAACGGGGAACCTACGGCCCATCCATACGCAACCGTCAAGTCCAACGGAAGGAGCAGTCGTTCCAGCAAGGACAGAGTCCAAATTCTGGTCCCCGCCGAAACCCTCATCTCCTTCCTGTTGTCGGCTCGTTGCAAAATGAGAGGAACTTCCATGGACGTCGCCCACAGGACCCACCAGATGCCTGGTCTCCAGTATCCGGTCCAGCGGAGCGCTATCCACAGATCCCTCCTGTGAGGGAACCCTCTCCATATTCCGCCTGCGGAGAACAAGGCCACCAGTATGTGGACTGTCCACTGATGAATTGTTCATTCAGCAGGACCGTCACCTCGGCCTTCACTGGAGAAAATTACAAGCCCTGGCTACTTCCAGCCCTGATTGGGGGAAAAAACGTCCAGGCCCTTGTAGATTCGGGCTCTGGGAAAACTCTGGTCCTCCAGGAACTGTTACCGCCTAACGTGTGTTCCTTTGACTCCCCATGGTGTATAGAATGTATACACGGCGATGTAAAACTCTATCCGACGGCCAAAATCCGGCTACAGGTAAAAGGTCAGGAGGCTTACCTCGAAGTAGGAGTCGCTCCTTGGCTCCCTGCCCCCGTTGTGCTCGGCCGGGACTGGCCTTTCTTTTCGGACCTAATGGCTCCAGTCTCTCATGAGGAGCCTCATTCTATGGCTCAGGAGAACCCTGGCAAACTGTTCCCCTTCTCGGCAGACCTTTTTCCCAGTAGACACCAGGTTCAAAAGACTCGGAAGCAAAGGCGCTCTGACAGACAGGACTGGTTGCAGAAATCTGGGTCTCAAGGTGACCATTCGAGTAGTCAGAGGTCACAAGTGATGGCTGGGGATGGCCAGAGGGAGGGGGATATGGGCCCAGAGATTTACCAGACCTGTACCTCCCTGACTTTCGCCAGAAGCAAAGGGAAGACCCAATCCTTGCTAGACAGTATGACAAGGTGGTGAAAATTGATGAGCAGATTTTAAATGCACAGTGGTTGAAAGTATTCCCCCATTTTGAGCTATCAAATGATATCCTGTATAGGGTGAATAGGCAGACACAAACAGGGGAGGTCACAGACAGATATTGGTTCCCATGGCGTTTGTTAAATCTGTGTTCACTCTAGCCCATACTGTCCCTTGGGGTGGTCACTTGGGCAGGGATAAAAAATGGGATCGGATTTCATCCCGATTCTATTGGCAAGGGATGCATACTGCACCGACACACTTTATTCGAGCAAATACCCAGTATGTACCTGGAAGATACCTGGAATGCGCCGCTCCTCACCTCTGACAAGCCCCGTTGCGTTTGCCTTCCCAGCCTGGGTTCATGCCTGGCTGACGGGCGGCTGATCTGTTAAATGATAATGATTAGGATTTAATAGGCTGCAATGCTTCGCGTGTCTACCAGATGGCATAAATTCATGAATTGTAATGCAGTATATATATATATACTGTGCAGTATTGCAGCCAGCGGGAATAAAATGCTTCAATCCCTGCATGGAAAATACCTCAATGCACTCGGGCAGAAAACAGTCACAAACCTCAATACACCCGGGTATACCCGAATTCGTGGGACTAGCCGAGCTCGAATAAAGTGTGTCGCCAGTGTAGTGATATTGCTAAGTTATGTGCGGCATGTCCGGAGTGCAAGCTAACTAGTCCAAAGGGACAAAAACCAGCCCCTTTGTTTCCTATACCCTTGGTGTCAGTTCCCTTTGAGAGGATTGGGGTAGACTTTATAGGACCTCTAGAACCTTCGGCGAAAGGACACAGGTTTATTCTTGTAATAGTTGATTATGCAACAAGATATCCTGAGGCATTCCCCCTGAGAACAGCAACGGCGAAGCAAGTAGCCAACAAGTTTTTGGAACTGTTCTCACGGGTTTGTCTTCCCCAGGTTATGTTGACAGACAAAGGTACAAATTTTATGGCTGAACTGATGCAGGATGTCTTAAAGTTACTAGAGGTCAAGTCTGTTCGGACATCGGTCTACCATCCACAGACTGACGGATTGGTGGAAAGATTTAACCGAACTCTAAAAGGGATGCTGAAGAAATTTGTAGATTCAGAGAAGAGAGCCTGGGATGAACTTTTCTGCTGTTTGCAGTGCGGGAAGTTCCCCAGGCCTCCATGGGATTCTCTCCATTTGAACTGCTCTATGGCCGCCAACCCCGGGGTATTCTAGACCTCCTAAAGGAATCCTGGGAGGAACAGCGGTCCCCTTCTAAGAATACCCTGCCATATGTACTAGACCTTAGGAAGCACCTAGATGTGGTCGGCCATTTTGCTTGGGAGAATCTTAGATCAGCCCAGGACAGTCAGGAGAGACATTACAATCAGAATGCTCGCATGAGAGTGTTTCACCTGGGAGATTATTAACCAGTTGCGAGAGTAAACTCCTGGCCAAATGGCAGGGCCCATTCGAAGTACTACGCCGTATGGGTGATGTGGGTTACGAGATCGCTCAACCAGGGTCCAGGAAGGGTAAACAAATTTACCATGTGAACTTGCTGAAACACTGGAAGATGCAGCGGTCTCTATTCATCCACCCGGTGGAGGAGGAAAAGGACTTGGGTCCTCAGCCTCCACGGGAGAACATAGTGAGTGACGATAAAATCCCAATGGGTAAACAGTTGTCCTCTGAACAAAAAGGGGACTTGTTAGCAATAATTACACAATTCCATGATGTTTTTTTCTGATTGACCAAGGCAAACTAATTTAATTTCACATGCGATCGAGACAGCACCTGGGGTAAAAGTTCGTTCCCGTCCTTATAGGTTGACTGAAAGTCGTAGGGCTCTGGTAGAGAAGGAGGTACAAGAAATGTTACACTTAGGAGTGATTGAGGAATCATGCAGTGAGTGGTGTAGTCAATTAGTTAATGTTCCTAAACCCGATGGGAAGGTAAGATTTTGTGTGGACCTCCAAAATGTCAATGCGGTATCCAAGTTTGATGCATATCCGATGCCAAGGGAGGACGAATTAATTGACGCCCTTGGTAACGCGGAATATATATCCACGCTGGACTTGACAAAAGGATACTGGCAAATACCCTTAGAGGAGAAGTCCAAGTGCAAAACAGCCTTTGCCACTCCCATTGGTTTATACCAGTTTGTGACAATGCCATTTGGACTGCATGGAGCCCTAGCCACATTTCAGAGACTCATGGATAAGGTACTGAGACCCCATAGAACTTATGCCGCAGCTTACCTAGATGACATTGTCATTTATAGTAAACACTGGTGGGCCCATCTAAATAGGTTTAAAGCGGTCCTCAAATCTCTAAGAGAGGCAGGGCTCACAGCCAACCCTAAAAAATGTACCTTGGCTAATGCGGAAACCAATTACTTAGGCTATGCAGTAGGAGGTGGAAAAGTAAATCCACAAGCCGACAAGGTAGTTGCCCTGAAAGAAGTTCCGAACCCCCAAACAAAAATGCAGGTAAGCTCTCTGCTGGGTTTAGCAGGGTACCACCGGCGGTTCATCCCCAACTATTCGGAAGTGGCAGCCCCTTTAACGGACCTGACAAAAAAGTGTGCCCCTACACAAGTGGTATGGTCAAGGGATTGTCAGAGAGCCTTGGAGGACATAAAAAGGTTTCTATCAGAGGGTCCCGTCCTTAGAAACCCGGACTTCAACAGCCTTTTTGTAGTGCAAACAGATGCATCAGAGATAGGGCTAGGGGCAGTGTTGTCACAACAGTTTGAGGGAGTTGAACACTCTATCCTTTTCCTGAGTAGGAAATTGTTCCCGAGGGAAAAAAACTACTCAGTGATTGAGAAGGAGTTCCTCGCAGTAAAGTGGGCAATCGAGGAGGCGCATGCGCGATGGTGAGGGGAATAGCTGCCTAATCCAGTAGCTCTTACCCCCGCCAAAGCATTAATAAAAATAAGGCAAACAGAATCGGAATTTCGCACTTGATGTTTCCTGATACCAACAAGGGAACATATAGAGATGGCCCCGCCATCAACAAAAAAAAGAACACGGGAGATCTTCGGAGATATCTGAGCCGATCCGCGACCAGAGACGTGAGGGCAGAAATGGCGCCCGGCTCTGCGGCAGGATCGGGTTCGGAACATGACGAGGACTTGGATGAGATGCCGGAACAAAGGCCCGTACGGCGTTGTGACTTTGACCGATTATATAACGATATGAAATCGTTATTCAGGGCAGAGATACAGGAACTAAGGAAAGAGGTACAGGGCCTCGGAGAAAGAACGGGGGCCCTGGAGGACAAAATGGTGGCTGTCTCCACAACAATTAAAAAGTCAGAGAAGCGTTCCTCCCATCTACAAAGTCAAATTACAGAGCTGGCCGAACGCCAAGAAGATGCCGAGAATCGAGACCGCCGCAGTAACGTCCGTATACGCGGTATCCCCGAGGACATAACAGAGATAGACGAATTTGTCACCAGATGGATGGCGACTCTGCTCCCTGATACCCCCGTGACGGAGCTAATGATGGATAGATGCCATAGGGCCTTGAGGAGCAAACCCCTGGCGAACGCACAACCGAGAGATGTAATTGCCCGGTTGCATTACTTCCGTACCAGGCAGGCAATCTTTATAAAAGCCAGAGGAGACGAAGCTTGTCAATTTGAAGGAATCTCCCTGCAGCTCTTTCAGGACCTGTCCCCCCTGACCCTGGCCAGGCGCCTGAAGCTGCAACCGATCCCCCGACTCCTCAAAGACAGAGCTGTTCGCTATCGGTGGACCTTCCCGTTTGGCTTGCTAGTCATTAAAAACGGGAGGGCCACCTCAATGAAAAACCTAGAGGAAGGGGATGAATTCCTGCGCAGACTGGGGGTGACAGTCGGAGAAACCGTGGGCCCACGGAAAGAGGCAGAACCTGACAATGAGTGGCACCAGGCCGGCACATCCAGGAAGGCTCGAGTTACCAGCGAGCCGGAAAAAGAGTGAACAAAGCACTCACTAACAAAATAAACTGTACACTTCAAAGTTTGGTTGCCTAAAAGTTATGGCGCAAAGTTTAAGTTACCTAGGCCGTTTGCATCTCTGAGTGACTGGCAGCAGAATATGGCTTCATAGTGCCACGACATCACCTATCTATTGGGGGACTAGAAAACTATAACCCAAGGCTCCAGGCCAAACCTGAAAAGTACTCGACTTACCTGCAATCCCGGGGACATTGGCTGCCCCGCAACCCGGAAGAGGCCCGTGACACGCATCCCTGGAAGATGGAGGCATCTCGACTCTTGGCGGGAAGAAAGCTGCATCGCGGGATGAAGAAGGGCCTAGCGCGGGAAGACGTCCGCCTCCGTCGACATCCGGCTGCTAAAGAACAGGGACCGGAAAGACATCACCGGATATGGCCGCGCGGCCATCTTGGTAGAGGCAATCTGAAGGGAAAAGCGGACACACGTCATTCAGGAGCGCCGGAAACACAACCAGGACCCAGAAGGACAGATGCCCCGGAACGAGCACAGGGTCACAAGACCCACACACAGCCCTGATACACAGCACACTGGTACCAGGGGATGCAGGGGTAGCAGGGAGAATGACCAGAGAGGGAAAGATAGACCCCGTTAGTAACAAGTAGAGGCCTCCAGCCGCGGAAGCATCCCGAGGGGCGAAAGGCGTACACGACACAACCGATTGATACGAGGGCCAGGAAGGGAGAGTCCCCACACTAGAGGGTATAGAGGGGAGGGAATAAAGAACCCCAAGGGCCATAAGGGTAAAGGGGCACTATGTGATTACATGGAGGGCAATAGCAGAGAGGTGGGAAGCGTAGCCTACATAGATAGGACACACACAAAATGACTATGCCCGCGAACTTCGAGGTGCCAGAAAGTCACATTGGCTGGAACTGTTTGCCGTGAATAATGGTTAGAGGAGGCTGGGGTGGGGGTAGTTGCCCACTCGCCGTCGCCATGAGTCTCCTCATGGGTACTTGGGGGATAGACCCCAAGGGACCCATGCAAGACCCCGGTGGGCCGGTGGAAACGGGCCAAGCACATCCTGACATGTTCAGAGGTGAGCCCACCTGAACCGGAATCCCACAAGGGGCAGTTCAGGTGTCCCAGGGGACTCGGTCCCCTGGAGTCGCCGAAAGTTATCAATGTTTATTTGTTGTCTCCCCCATGCTCCCGATGTGTGTACCCCAGTGTTTCCCCCCTGCACAGACGAGCAGTGTACAAAGCAGTTCACAGATCTACACTCTGAAGAGAGACGTGACCCAGACAGAAAGAGGTAACGCAGCACATCGCAATGACAACACCAATGGGTAAGGATTTTACTATCTTATCACATAACGTGAAAGGTTTCAATGGCCCCCTGAAAAGAAAGTTAGCCTTAACCGATTACCGACGACATGACCCCGACATAATACTACTTCAAGAGACCCACTTCTCAAGGACCAGTTCCCCAAAGTTTCTGGATAGCAGATATAGAACGTGGCTCTCTGCATCAGCCAATAAAAAGAAAAGAGGGGTAGCAATTTTACTGCACAACCGCCTTGCGTTTGACACGACACTAACAAAAAAAGATAAGAATGGGCGCTTCTTAATACTAGTAGGTGTTGTGGGAGGACAAACTCTTACAATAGCCAATGTCTACGCAGATACCTTCTTTTCGAGATTTTTTTCAATCCTACATAAAGTGGCACAAGGCGGTATAGTACTAGGCGGTGATTTTAATCTCACATTAGATCCTAAGGCTGATAGGTGCACACCCAGCGAGACGAAACACACACAAAGCAGAGCAGCATGGACCCAAGGCCTCAGGACAAACAGATTAGTGGACATCTGGCGTGAACAGCACCCAGGAGAAAAAGAGTACACGTTCTATTCACACCCAAACGACAGATACAGCAGGATAGACTACCTCTTTGTATCCAACAGAATGGTTTCGCAGATCTCCCACACGGGCATCCATGATATTTCATGGTCAGATCACGCACCTGTAGAGCTGCGGTGCACAGACTTCAGACTAGACAGACCAGGAGCAACGTGGAAGCTTAATGAGTTCCTTCTGAAAATCCCTGAAATTGAAACAGCAGTAAGGGATAAAATCAGGGTCTACTTTGAGGAGAATGTCGGTAGTGTGACATCCCAATCCACCCTATGGGAGGCCCATAAGGCGACTCTTCATGGAGAGCTCATAGGGATAGCAAGTAGGCGGAAAAAAGCGAGGGAATATAAGATTAAGATTCTCCAATCCGAGCTAACAGCCCTCTCCACCCTTCACAAAACTAACAAACCAGTGCAGACCCAACAGGCCTGGCGCGACACTAAAACAAAACTAAATATATTGATGTCCTCCCGAGCTGAGAAGGAGCTGACCTGGTCTAGGCGACAATTCTACGAAAAGGCGAACAAGCCAGATACCCCGCTTGCCAACAAACTCAAAAATAGTAACCGTAACTTCCATATTCAAGCAATTCGAACCAAAAATGGTGACCTTACTTCTGACCCCAAACAAATAGTAGACGAATTCAAAAAATACTATGAGACCCTATACGATGGGGCGAAGGTCTCCCATTGTGAGAACACTCATAGGCAGCTGAAAACATTTCTAACAGAGGCAAAACTACCCAGTCTGGGCAGATTGGAAAGGGAAGCATTACAGGAGGACTTTTCAGGTGAGGAGATATCAGAGGTAATAAAAGCACTAAAGCCATCCAAAGCCCCAGGCCCGGATGGTTTCTCTAATCTTTATTATAAAAAATTCAGAAAAACCTTAGTACCTCACCTGGTCCGACTATTTAACTCATTTTTAGATGGTGCCCCTATCCCTAGCCAGATGCTCCAAGCGTCTATAACAGTGATCCCCAAACCAGGGAAGGACCCAGCCGACTGTAAAAGCTACAGGCCAATATCCCTCATCAATTTGGACACCAAAATGTTCTCGAAATTACTGGCTAACCGCCTGAATTCAGTTATGCCTAAGCTGGTCCACCCCGATCAAGTAGGGTTTATATGCGGGAGGCAAGCTACAGTTGATTTGGCACATAGAAAACATATCCCGTCTATGGCATTAAGTCTGGATGCTGAAAAGGCCTTCGACCGCATAGATTGGCCCTATCTCACAGAGACGCTGAGAGTGTTTGGCATAGGGGGGAGAATGTTGGGCGCTATTCTGGCTCTCTATAGTGAACCGAAGGCGAAGGTCAGACACCAGGGCTTTCCGTCGGAAGATTTCCCAATAAAGAGTGGCACCAGGCAGGGATGCCCCCTGTCCCCACTTATTTTTGCATTATGTATAGAACCCCTAGCGGCACACATCCGCAACTCCCCCGATATAACAGGTATACAGATCAAGGATCAGTCACACAAAGTGGCCCTGTATGCAGATGACATTATACTAATGTTATCTAAACCCCTTACCTCCCTGCCAAATGTTTTCAGCCTGCTAGACGTATTTAATAAGATCTCGGGTTTCAAAATTAATCAGACAAAATCAGAAGCCTTAAATATAAACCTGACAAAGGTCACAGAAAAATTAATCGAATTGAATTTTAATTTCAAATGGCAAGCCTCCTCCATTAAATATTTAGGGATCTATATAACCAAGGAGTACAACGCCCTCTACAAAGCCAACTACCTCAGGCTAATTAGGACTCTGAAGGAGGATCTACAGATCTGGTCAGGCCACACAATTTCATGGATCGGCAGGATCCAGTGCCTTAAGATGAATCTCCTCCCCCGAATCTTGTATCTGTTCCAGACCCTTCCGATACAAGTGATCGGAGACGACATCCTCCGCTTACAGTCCTCTATGGTGAAATTCGTCTGGGGTAATAAAAAACCACGTATAAAAACTAGCATTCTCACTAGGCCAACAGTTAGAGGAGGATTAGGGGTACCTTGCTTGATATCGTACTTCAAAGCGGCCCAATTAACCCAAATTATTCAGTGGCACATGCACCCTAGCCTGCGACGATGGGTTGAGTTAGAAACAGCATGCTGTGACCCCGTAGAGATACAAGACCTAATTTGGCTACCAAAAAAGGTATATAAGACCTTGAGTGAGCCGCTGGCCACAGTGAATAGCTCGTTGGCTACTTGGGAGAACACAAAACACAAGTGTGCCCTAACAACCCAGCACACACTTATGACCCCGATTATGGGGAACCCTGATTTCGCTCCGGGTATGTTATACAAGAACTAGCGGTCTGGAAAGCAAAAGGCCTCACAAGGCTACTACACCTGGAGGGAGGCCAATCAATCAAAACATTCGAACAAATTCGATCAGAAACAGAAATGCCTAATTCTGAATTTTTTAGATACCTCCAGGTGAGAGCATTTTACACGAAAATTCCCAAGCGCCCCCAGCGAACAAATTTTGAGCAGCTATGTTCCAGAGGCACGGACACCACGGGACTCACATCTCAGATATACAGAGAGGTGGTCTGCCCAAGGCAGGACGTTGATACTAAACTTAACTATAGAATCAAATGGGAAAAGGACTTAGGGGAGACAGTAGAAGACAAAGACTGGTCCACAATAGTACTGGCAGCAGCGAAAAGCTCTATATGCACCACCTTGAAGGAGAATGCATATAAAGTCCTAATGAGGTGGTATCTCACCCAACACGATTAGCAAAGTTTGTCAAAGATTACCCTCCATTGTGCCCAAAACAATGCGGGGAACAGGCAGACTTGCTTCACATGCTGTGGGGTTGCCCCAAAGTGGCTCCTTTATGGGAGGAAATCCAGGATTGGCTTCAGAGTATTCTCGAACAGCCGGTCCCCCTGGACCCCTGGCTGTTCCTGCTGGGCAGGCGCACTCGGGGAATAGGCAGACCGGCACAAAAACTGATTGCACACTTTGCAACAGCCATGCGGTGCGAACTCGCAGCTTTGTGGAAGCTACCAGATTTACCCACGATTACAAAAATTCGGAACAGAATCTGGTATATCTGCCGGATGGAACAGTTGACAAGTCTGGTCAACGACACCGGCACAAATTTCCTCAAAATCTGGACCAAGTGGCTGGACCACTCAGACATCCCCGGGGTGAATGCCACCACCATCATGCCATAATACACCAAGATGCATTCTCCTACGAAGTGCCAGTACAGACAACGCGTAGAAGGGGTACCGGTAGGGAAGACGGTAAATAGGGTCGCCATAATTGAAGGCAGCTCTGCATAGCAGAGGAGAGGCAATAGTAGAGTTGTTGAACACACAGAAGGCTCTGGGCTCTCCCCCCCCCTCCCCCACCCCCCTCTGTGTCTGTGTTGTTCGTTAGGTATGTGAGTTGGTTCACCCGGTATGTCTGTGTCTAGTTGGAGGACGTTGGAAAAATAAAAAATTGGGTTTAGGTACATTAAAGAAAGACAGCGGGTTGGTGGACAATGTATGCAATGTACTGTAACCTAATAAAAACCTTTTTGTGGAAAAAAAAGTGGGCAATCGAGGCTTTGAGGCATTACCTGGCAGGAGTCCATTTTACTTTGGTGACGGACCATGCTCCACTGAAGTGGTTAAATAGTATGAAGGATTCCAATGCTCGATTGACTAGGTGGTATATGGCCCTCCAACCCTTCTCATTTGAGATTCAGCACAGGCCGGGAATAGAGAATGCAAATGCTGACTTCTTTTCTAGAGAAGGGGTGAATGGTCGGGTTTCAGCCATGCGTAGCCCCAGCCACACACTAACAGGGGAGGAATATGACAGGGTAAATAAAAGCCACCAGCTATATGCCTGGCAGACATATGTTTAGTCTGCAGTGCAGCAGTGACTAGGTTCACTTCAGCTGGGAACCTCAGGACAATTGGTTGGATCTCAGCTGCCTAATCAAGGTGTGTTAAAAAACCCAGGCTGTAGACACATGCTGCCTAGCTGTTGAGGAGAGAGGAGTAAGCTACTGAAGAGATTACTGATAGAAGGTCTGTCTTTTTGTATGCTGTCTGAAGCAGGGAAATCCCCTGAAACTCTGGAGAGAGAACAGTTTGATTTAAGGTCTGTTTTGCAAAGTACATGTTTTATGGACTGTTGTGTTTACAGTACCATGCTGAAGCAAAGCTATTTTGTTTACCATGTTAAAGACAAGGAATTTTGTTTTGTCTGCTGAAGAAAAGCTATTTTTGTTTTGTGTGCTGTATAATTTAAGGCTAAATAAATAAGCCTTATCAAGAAAACCCTGCGTGTGTAGTTGCATGTACCCTGCAACAGATACCCTTTGCAATTCTAGGGTTTTTCTTATTCCAAATAAATGTCATAATTTGTGACTGTAGGGAGAGGATGTCCTCCTTTACTATAGGTATAGGTAGACTCTGGAATAGATATAATATCTTTGGGAGGATTTTCATTTTCACGCTATGTATCCTCCAAATCCATGAGGTGCCACCTTTAATCCATGTCCTAAGATCCTCCCCCAACGTCTTAATGAGCCTGGGAAAATTGGCTTTGTATAATGTTTTGTAGTCCCTTGTGATGTATACCCCTAAATATTTGATAGCAGAGGTTTGCCATTTAAAATTAAAGTTTATTTCTATCAGTTTTTCCACTTCTTTCGGTAAATTTATATTGAGGGCTTCTGATTTGGTCTGATTAATTTTAAACCCCCAAATTTGGTTAAATTTACTTAAAATCCCCAAAACATTGGGCAGGGATGTGAGAGGTTTTGACAATGTTAAAATGGCGTCATCAGCATTCAAGGCTACTTTGTGCATCTGGTTATCAATTGAGATTCCTGTTATGTCGGGGCTATGTCTAATATGCGCGGCTAGGGGCAAACAGCAGTGGGGACAATGGGCAACCCTGTCTTGTTCCGCTTTTTATATTAAATTGATCTGAGGGGAAGCCCTGGTGTCGCACCCTTGCTGTCGGGCCCTCATATAGCGCAAGAATGGCTTTTAACAGGTGTCCTTCGAAACCAATTCTCCCAATGTTTCTTTTAGGTAGGGCCATTCTATTCTATCGAAGGCTTTCTCAGCATCCAGACTTAACACCATGGAGAGTATGTTTTTCTTTTTAGCCAAATCAATTAAATCTATTATTCTCCTGGTGTTGTCTGCCGCTTGTCTACCTCCAATAAACCCTACTTGATAAACCCGATAAACCCTACTTGATCCGTGTGGATTAACCTGGGAAGAACACTACCCACCCTGTTTGCTATGAGTTTAGAGTAAATTTTAACATCTGAATTGATCAGTGAAATGGGCCGGTAGCTCTTGCAGTCTGCCGGGTCCTTTCCAGGTTTATGGATCAAAGAAATTGAAGCATGTAGCATTTGTGTTGGGAAGGAGGCCCCCGCTAGAATCTCGTTAAATAATTTTAACATGTCGGGAGCTAGTAATTTGAGGTATTTTTTTGTGATATAAATTTGAGAAGCCATCTGGCCCGGGCACTTTGGCTGGTTTTAATGTCTTGATTACCTCTGATAACTCTTCTAGAGTGAAGCCTGTCTGTAGTGTTTCTCTCTCACCCCTGTTCAAGGTGGGTGATTTTGCCTCTTTCAGAAATGTTTTTAACATCTCTTTCGTTTTTAGGTTGTGAATGACCTTATTTCCATTGTATAATTTTTCATAGTAGGCTTTAAATTCTTCTACTATTTTCCCAGGAATGGATGTGAGGTCTCCACTCTGTGTACGAATAGCGTGAATGTGGGAATTTGGAAGCTTGTTTTTTTAGCTTATTGGCAAGTACTGCACCGACACACTTTATTCGAGCAAATACCCAGTATGTACTTGGCAGATACCTGGAATGCGCCGCTCCTCACCTCTGACAAGCCCCGTTGCGTTTGCCTTCCAAGCCTGGGTTCATGCCTGGCTGACGGGCGGCTGATCTGTTAAATGATAATGATTAGGATTTAATAGGCTGCAATGCTTCGCGTGTCTACCAGATGGCATAAATTCATGAATTGTAATGCAGTATATATATATATACTGTGCAGTATTGCAGCCAGCGGGAATAAAATGCTTCAATCCCTGCCTGGAAAATAACCCAATGCACTCGGGCAGAAAACAGTCACAAACCTCAATACACCCGGGTATACCCGAATTCGTGGGACTAGCCGAGCTCGAATAAAGTGTGTCGCCAGTGTAAGGTATCTGGCTTGTTTGCTTTTTCATAAAATTTATGCCTAGACCAAGTCATTTCCTTCTCGGCTTTGGAGGAAAGGAGGAGATTGAGTTTTGTTTTGGTGTCTAATTGCTGTTTCAGAATATGATCTTGCTTATTTGCTTTATGGAGGGATGAGAAGTCTGCTAACTGTTTTTCCAGATCTCTAATCTTTTTCTCTATTTCCCTTTTTCTTTTACCGGCCATATTCATTAATATCCCTCTGAGGGTTGCTTTATGAGCTTCCCATAGTGTGGAGTGTGTAGCTACACTCCCCTCATTCTCCGAAAAATATTCTTTAATTTTATCCCCCACCTCCCTTTTCAAATCCGGTATTTTTAAGACAATCTCATTTAATTTCCAATTCGCTAGAGGTCTGTCTAGAAGTATTAAAGTGCACCGCACCTCTATAGATGCATGGTCAGAACATGAAATATCATGGATCTTTGAGTGAGTGACCCCCGGGACACAAGGAAGTAATTGATTCTGCTGTATGTGTTGTGGGGGTGCGAGTAGAAAGTATATTCCTTCACTCCCTGATGTTGTTCCCGCCAAATGTCTAGTAGTTGACAATCTTTTAACCCTTTTATTATTGTTAGTAAGTCCTGTCTGTTGGCTTTGTTAATAGTAGTGCATCTGTCTAAGGCCATAGGACATAGAAAAATCAGCTTCGCTGAGGTGGGCTGAGCCGCGCTGAACAGATGCACAAAGCCCCTGCATCTGTAATCAGCGCGGCTATAGTTTCTACCTCCGCATGCGTGCTGATGCGTTCGGAGGCTGAGAAAATCAGAAGAGACAGGAGAGTTTGAAATTTTGCCGCTTGGGGGAGCGGAGGAGCGGTCATGTGACTGCTCCCATCCAATGGGGCTGCAGCCTTTTTTTTTCCTTCTGTGTCAGTGTTCTGAGATAGCAGAGCAACCAGACCAGCACAGCAAAGAGCCAGCACAGAGGTGTGTGTGTATGTGTTTGTATGTATGTGTGTGTGTGTGTGTGTGTGTGTGTGTGTGTGTGTGTGTGTGTGTGTGTGTGTGTGTGTCTGTGTCTGTGTCTGTGTCTGTGTGTGTGTGTGTGTCTATATGTGTGTGTGTGTGTGTGTGTGTGTGTGTGTGTGTGTGTGTGTGTGTGTGTGTGTGTGTGTGTGTGTGTGTGTGTGTGTGTGTGTGTGTGTGTGTGTGTGTGTGTGTGTGTGTGTGTGTGTGTGTGTGTCTCCTGCTAATATAATATTCCCTTTTGCTACTTTTCGTAATTTGCTGAAGAATCTATTGAAGAAGTCTGCAGCGTTTTCACACGGGGCATAAATTGCTGCTTGTGTTATCTGGTGGTCACGTATAGTTCCTTTTACTATAATGTATCTGCCCTCCTTGTCCATATGTGTTTTGTCAGTTAGGAAAGGTATCCTACTGTGTATTATGATGGCCACGCCTCGCTTCTTGACCTGTGCGGAGGACAGGAAACTTAGCATGAAATCATTGTCAAAGTACTTGGGACAATTATTTTGTGAAAAGTGTGTCTCTTGCAGAAATAGGATTTCTGCACCCTTCCGCTTGAAATCCTTAAAGGCAGTCCTCCTTTTTGTTGGGCTGTTAAATCCCTTTACGTTGTGTGAAAAAAATACTATGTCCTTACTCATTGTTGGACTTACGTCTTTTTTCCTGCCGTGTGCTGCTGTTTTTCTGAGGTGATTGTCTGCTCTTGGAACCGCTACCTGCAACTGTATCCCTCTTCTTTCTGCGTCCATTCTTGCCTTGACTACCTAAGGAAACAGAGGTGGGGGACACACACAAGGGAAAACCTGGGGGTACACAAATACAAAACAAGCATTTGCAAAACACTGCATAACAGAAATTAACAGTTCTCAGTGCCTGTCCACTCCTCCTCTGGCACCGAGTCCATTGCCTTTGGGCTCACTCCATCCGCGTTTGACCTTCACTCCCATCTTGGAGTGTGCGGCTTCCCCTCCCTTCGTCTCTGCCCTAAGAACTTCGCTGGTGAGCTGAAGAGCTCTTCTCTCCACTCCCAGCCTTTGGCCCATATGAACTTTGGAGCTGGCCACCCCACTGAGCTCCTGCCCCACTCTCCTACTGAATTCTTACACTCGTGTCCTCTCTCTTTGTGCCACTTCTTTTGTGTCCTGTTTTCCGACCCTTCCTCCCTTATCTCACATGCTTCTTCCCCCTCCACACTAACCAGCGTCCTTCCCTCGTGTCTGCAGCTCAGTCTTCTCTTAAGCCTCCTCTCCCTTCTTCTTCCCACTCTGTGAGTTTCTACTATTCACTCTTCTCCCTTTCCTTCTCCCCTAGTCGGTGCTCTCTCCATCTTAAGTCCTCCTGAACTCCCCCCTCATCAACTCTTATATTCCTCTCTGTCTTCCTTCCTATCATACCGTTCCTTTCCTCAACCTAATCTTATCCATGCTTCCGTCATCTTACGCCTCTTGTTATCTCATTCCTCCCCTGCCTCTTTCGCTTGCCTCATTGTCTCCTTTCATCACTTCCCTAACTCTCTTTGTACTGTGTGTCCACCCATTTTCCCAATATCTCCTCCTACATCCTACCTTTTTTATTCTTTCTCCTTCCCTTCTTTCCACTTGCCTATACACCCTCTTCTGCCTCCTCTACCTACTTTCCCCTTTTGGTTGGTATAATCCCTGATCCTGTCTACCCGACTGCTCTTTATCCCTCTTTCTTATCACCTCCCACTACCCTTCCTCCCTGTCTGTTCTCCCTCCGGCGCTATTAGGCGCATCTGGGGTCCTTTGCCTGCCGCGCTGCTCTGTTGACGTCATCTGTTTGGCCTTTCCGATTTTGCCACCTCCAAGATGGCGTCGATTGCATCGTCTCTATAATATGATGTCCTTCCAGTCCGCCGCCATCTTGGATCGCCCTTCGATTCATGGTGGAGGTCTGTGTCCTCTCTCCCGCTTTCTGCCAACCTGTACCTTCCGGCTTCTGCGTTTCATCTTGAATCCAGGGATACTCCATTACCGCCGCCATCTTCTCAGTTTGGTCATGCTTTCAAAGAAAGGTAAGGGGAGTAATTAATACTGGAAAAAGCCTTTATTTCCTTTTCTGGCAGGTCGTGGCAGCTAGGTTATTGCTGAGTCTCTTGCTTCGTCTTAGTTACTTGTGGCATTTAGTGTGGAATACCTGGAATCGCTGAAACTTTATATCTAAACTTTAAACCAAGGAAACTTGATAATAATGCCTTAACTTGGAACTATGATGCTTTACTTTCAGAATATAGTTAGCCCTTGACCCGTTGTGTTTTGGGCGACGTGGGGTTTTGTACCCATATGGGATCCGGAGGTGTCTCCTCGTGCTCTGCACCAGTGGGAGCTTTCCCTAGTTTGTGCAGGAAGGAGGGTCCCTCCTCGGGCTCCCTCATTGTGACCGATCATCCACCTCGAGTCACCATTAGGCCAAAGGGAAAAGTCCATCTGTACCAGACTCCCTTTTCTCTTAGGATTTTGGTGACTGTCAGCAGACCTCGTCTCCTCACCAGCGTGGCCAGTGCCAGGTATGAAAGATCAACAACCTGGCTCCTTCAAAGTCCACCGCCGGTAGTGGTCTCGTTTTTTACAGTATTGCTTCTTTCGACCGGTAGTGGTGCATTCGCACAACAATGTCTCTAGGTTGCTCTGACTGGAGAGGCTTAGCCCTTAGGGCCCTGTGGCATCTGTCCATTGTAAGATGCTCTTTTGGTGTGTAAGACAGCATGCTCTCTATCAATCGGAGATATATTCCTCACAGTCCACTACTGCTTCAGGGACTCCCTGAACCGAATATTGTTGAGTCTGTCCAGATTTTTGGCATCCTCCTGCCTTTCTCGCAGTTCATTTACTTGTTCTTGTATGTCCACTGACTTTCTATCTTGTCTTTTTATTGCTTTAATGGACTGATCCACTTTTGTCTCTAGGACTCCTGTTCTCTCCCCTAGCCCTGTCACTTCTTTTTTTTAATTCTTTTATTTCTGCTTGTAGCAGAGTCTGCAAGTCTTTATATAGCCTTGTAAAATCGCATTGCCATACAGGCATCTGTGCTTGGCTGTCCTGGTCCTCTTCCTCACCGTCCGGCTCCATCGCAGATCCAGCATTTGAACTGGGAGCCATTTTTGCCCCCGCTCCACTCAGCCTGGCTCTCCCAAAGTATTCCATCAGCCCCTTCTTCTTAGGTGCTTTCGCTCCTCTCCGAGACATCCTGCATGTTTGGGGTCTTTATCAAGGTGTTTTGTGCTTTTGGCTTTTTGTTTTTAAGGGTTTTAATTCGATGTACAGCACCGACACACTTTATTCGAGCAAATACCCAGTATGTACCTGGCAGATACCTGGAATGCGCCGCTCCTCACCTCTGACAAGCCCCGTTGCGTTTGCCTTCCCAGCCTGGGTTCATGCCTGGTTGACGGGCGGCTGATCTGTTAAATGATAATGATTAGGATTTAATAGGCTGCAATGCTTCGCGTGTCTACCAGATGGCATAAATTCATGAATTATAATGCAGTATATATATATATACTTTGCAGTATTGCAGGCAGCGGGAATAAAATGCTTCAATCCCTGCCTGGAAAATAACCCAATGCACTCGGGCAGAAAACAGTCACAAACCTCAATACACCCGGGTATACCCGAATTCGTGGGACTAGCCGAGCTCGAATAAAGTGTGTCGCCAGTGTAGTTATCGAGCGGGGCACAGAGCACTCCTTGCCATCGCGCATGCGCCTCGTAGTTATTTTTTTTTAACATAAATACATTGCTTTGATGCAGTAAGCAGTTATTTAGAAGATGTAGCGTAATATTTTAGAATAGCATGCTTCACGTGTCCTACACAGTTACAGTTGAAAAACCGTGTGTTTAGATGCATCATGAAGTTTGTATTTAACCGATAAATTTCTGTAATTAATATTATATATCTACTTCTTTAACAGATGTTGACATCTCCGTTCCAGACAAAAGATAATGTGAATGCATGTATCCAAACACCGACCAACTGCGAGCTTTTCCATTCTGGCCACATGCCAAATACATCACATGGGCACTAATGCTATGATACACATGAAAGTGAACATGCAAACTTTTATATATCCTAGCTAATCTTAGATGATATAATTTGCTTAGCAGAATGAATATAGATTTTAGGGTATTTTCGACTACGTTGAAATGTGTGTCAACATTACAATAAACATTGAAATTATATCTTGTCTTAGTGCTCCATTTTTGTCAATGTTATGCTGATGACACTTTGAAATAACTCAAATAATATAATTAATGTTTTTCTATGTCGTCTGAAGAAAGACACATTTAGTTATAGTGAAACTGTAATGTACAGGCATACCCCGCTTTAACATACGCAATGGGACTGGAACATGTACAGTATGTAAAGTGAAAATGTACTTAAAGTGAAGCACTACCCTTTTTCCACTTTACAATGCATGTACTGTACTGCAAACATCATATACGTGCATAACTGATGTAAATAATGCATTTGTAACCAAAATAAATACAGTAGGCTTTATTGAAATAAAATCTTAATGTCAGCTGATTTTTCTAACTAGTGCTGGCAGATGCAAAATGGATGAATGGAAAATTATGTAAAAAATATGAAGGAAGGATGAAGGAGAGGGCATATCTTCTACTGTACAGTACAGTATTTTTACTGAAAGGGCATGAAGGTGAGGTGCATATTTATTTGACTGACTGATATATTTTTGGGACTTTGATTTGTGACTTTGGTGAAAACAATACAGTACAATACTGTACAGTACAGTACAGTAGTGTTTTACAATTCTGTGCTTTGTTACTCAGGTGCTTGATCAGCTTGTCTTACAGTGATGAAATTCACAGCCTCTGTGTGCTGTACATGTAGTTTCCCCGCTTGATAAGAGCTCCAGTACAGCTAGGGAGTCGGTTTAGTTGGTGCTGAAATGCGCATGCACGAACTGCCGATCCCTATTTGCTGGGGTGAATCATTGTCATTTGGGGAGTCACAACTACGGTGGTCTGTAGGGGCAGCCACAGCGCAATGAATGGGAGCAAGCAAGGAGAGGCGCGCACGCAGGATAGTACTGAACAGCAGCTCTCTCTCCTCTCTCCTCCCCCTCCCCATTCTCTCTCTTCTCTCTCCTCCTTTCTCACACACACATACATGCTCTCTCTCTCTCACTCACTCTCACTCACACACTCTCACACACTCTCACTCACTCACTCTCACACTCACACACACTCTCTCACTCACTCTCACTCTCATTCACACTCACACACTCTCACTCTCTCAAACACACTCACTCTCACTCACTCTCACACACTCACTCTCACACACTCTCACACTCTCTCACTCACACACTCTCACAGTCTCACACACTCTCACTCACACACTCACTCTCACACACTCTAACAATCTCACTCACACACTCTCACTCTAACACACTCTCACACACTCTCACACACTCTCACACACTCTCACTCACACACACTCTCACTCACTCTCACACTCTCTCACACACTCTCACTCACACACTCTCACACAGTCTCACACAATCCCACTCACACACTCACTCTCACACACTCTCACTCACACACTCTCACTCTAACACACTCTCACTCTCACACACTCTCACTCACACACTCTCACTCACACACTCTCACACACTCTCACACACTCTCACTCACACACACTCTCACTCACACACTCACACTCTCACACTCACACTCTCACAATCACACTCTCACACTCACACTCTCACACTCTCACACTCTCACACTCTCACACTCTCACACTCTCATTTTCACTCAGTCACACATTCACACTCACAAACATTCAGTAACACATACACTCTCAGTCACACACTCTCACTGAGTCACACACACACACACACACACACACACACACACACACACACACACACACACACACACACACACACACACACACACACACACACACACACACACACACACACACACACACACACACACACAGTCACACACTGAAACACACACACAAGCAAAGATCGCAGCAGAAGATTTTCTCTCCCCCCCCCATTGCTCCGTAGCCCCGTAGCTCCGTAGCTCTGTAGCTCACATGCAAAGTTTCGCAGCAGGCAATAGCGAGCTCTGAGGAGGGAGGAGGGGGAGGAAGAGGGGAAGAAGCGCCAGGATCTGCAGTGTGGGCGGAATCACTGGTTAAGCTGCTGATTTATGGCGCGCCTGGTATCCCCATTCCCCCTGCCCTCCACCTCCCATCTGTCTCCATTCCCCATGCCCTCCCCCTCCCATCTGTCTCCGTTCCCCCTGCCCCCCTCCCATCTGCCTCCGTTCCCCCTGCACTCCCGCTCCGTTAAGGATAGAATGAAGGAGATTGCGGGATGGTTGAGGTGCGCACACCGCCGCATACGCACGCCGCCTCCTGGTGTATGTATTCGAGAAGCATGCGTATGAACACAGGGGTATGGTGCAATTAAAAATACATGTACGTACTTGCGAGTGTACGTAAAGCGGGTGTACATAAAACGGGTATGCCTACACTGGCGACACAGTTTATTACACTGCGGCCAGATCCGCAAGCCGGGAGATTTCCCGGCTTGCTAGTGGCCACCCCTCGGCGTGCCGCGCGTCATAGACGCGCGGTCACGCATCTTCGGGAGCGTGCGCCCCCTGCACCCGCGTCCAGGGGCTCCCTGAGGGAGCCCTGGTGTCCCGCGATCGCGGGACAGCGGCAGGGGGTTCCGGGGGACCCGGCGGACCCGGCAGCGGTAGGGAGAGCGCCCCGATCGGAGGGCGCTCTTCCGCTGCTTCGGCGCGCGCCCGTCACTCTCGGGCGCGCGCCAGGCTACTGCTGCGGCACAGAACGGGCAAATGCTCGAATAAACTGTGCCGCAGCAGTATATTGGTCAAAGTTCTACATGAGTAATTGTACGAAGCATTTACATGAAAGATTCATATAGAAATGTGTGATTTAAACTTACAAATATTAATTATGGTACGGATACATGCCAGGTTACTGATATAAGTTATCAACATGTCATCTGCTCATACTCCTGCAGACAGTCCAATTATGTATGTAGTAATAGTTACAGAAGTGGCAATAATAATATTAAGTAAGGAATGTGAACCATAAAAATTGTCTAAGTATTTAAGAACACAATTAATTGTTTAGAAGTTTACAATGTTGAAAGTATTAAAAAAATGATATATAATCATTTAGAGTAGTTAAGTTGTAAGATAACACTATGCATAGTCATCAATACAGCACTATCTCTTCACTTAATGCCCAACATTATGCATTTAAGGATGCACACATTGTACATGATTTATACAACAACAAATGTGTTAAACATTGACATACCGTTGCCAGACGAACTTCTGATCATTCACTACAAAATGTGCAGTTCTTTGGAGAGAGCAGGATCCTTGATGAGATACACACAATGCAATGTAACACACATCACGAGATGATTATAGATTCGATTATATGTCAAAGAAAATCTTACATGTGAAAAAATTCTCTATTAACGTCCGGCGAGTCTCCACCCCACTGGTTGAATCGTCCCTAACCCCTGCAGGAGGCACGAGAGGATCCTCCTCTAAGTCCTCCTGAATGTTCCTTTGAAGATTGTGACGTAGGGCAATGTTGTGCAGAATAAAACAACAAATCACTTTGTCACTATGTCGCCAACCTTCGCTGGCGAATACTGCTGTGCACCACCAGATCTAGCAAGACACCTACAGTACATGCAGCTTTTATTCCCACAAATGCCGGCGGCATGCCGGGATCTACTCCGGCTGGCGCCAGTCTAGACCGCGCGCCGCCGCGTTTCCTCCACGCACCCCCCCTCCACTTCGGGTGCATTTCAGCCCCCCTTCCAGACCCCGAACCTGGCTCCTGCTCTGCCCCTCTGCTTCCCCGCACCCCCGCTTACCTCACTTTAAACTCCAGGGGTGTCAGGGAAGCCAGGGAAGCCGGGGAAGCCGGGCGCACATGTGACTGTGATGTCACAGTGTGCCGCAACAAGCCGCGTCACCACGCTTCCCGCACGCATCCTGCCGTGCGGGAATTGTGAGAATAAAAGCTGCCGGTACTGTAAAACTACCTTTCAACACTCCAAATATCCTCTCAATCACCGAGCGTGTGGATATGTGTGCGGCACTATATCGTTCCTCTGCAGGGGTTTGAGTATTACCCAGTGGGGTCAGAAGCCAAGTCCAGCTTCCATATCCTGAGTCGCCTATAAGACAGTCAAATCACATGAATGTTAATATATATAACAATATTCCAAACATTGCCTATTGCCATTTCCTAGTACATAAGAGTGAAAAATATACAACACATGCCCTAACAATGAAATCCTAAGATGACGCTGCATGACATGGATTAGATATACAACTTCACAAATGTAAAGTATACGTGGTTACTTACAATATTAGCAACACATAATGAAAAATTAAACTGTACATGTAAATGTATTTGTAAGTGCAGTTTCTGTAACATTGACTGACCCAATAGCCAACCGTCCTTGAATTCCCCCACTTCAAATTTACGGAAGACTAATGAGTTCTTCAGAATATGGGAATCGTGGCAGGCACCTGGTAATTGGGCTACCACACTCAGAATTTTCATGTATGCGTCTCATACAACCTGCACATTGAGCGAGTGGTAATGTTTCCTGTTCCGGAAATCCCTCTCCTCTTCACGTAGCGGGGTCAGCGCAACATGCGTGCAATCTATAGCACCCATCACATTGGGTAGCCCAGCTACATTATAAAATGCAATCTTCAGTGCCTACCACTCTACTTGCTCGCTAGGAAAATGTATATAATCACTAGCGTGTCGAGTCAGTGCACATAGAAACTGGCTAAAGGCCCGTGAGAATGCCGACTGTGAGACCACGCCTACTATGCCCGCAGTTGTCTGAAATGACCCAGAAGCAAGAAAATGTAATGAGCTCAGCATTTTAACAAGGCCAGACACTGCATGACTCCTGTCTGTTGTTGGCTCTAAATCTTCTCTTAACACTTCATACAGTTCCATGATAGCCTCTAAGCTCAATCGGTAGCAGCTGATAATCTCTGCCTCACTCAAGCCCTCTAGGGAGCTTCTTTTCCTAAAATTACGGGGGGCTATGTGTCTCACAACACGGATATCCCTCTCTCTCCTCTCTCTCCTCTCTCTCCTTTCTGTCCTCTCTCTCCTCTCTCTCCTCTCTCCTCTCTCTCCTCTCTCTCCTCTCTCTCCTCTCTCTACTCTCTCTCCTCTCTCTCCTCTCTCTCCTCTCTCTCCTCTCTCTCCTCTCTCTCCTCTGCAACATAATCTCCCTCCTCCTCCTCGCAAAAAGCAACACAAAAGCGCAATCTGGTGCCACATCCATTTCACCCTGGAAGGTAAGTGGCTCCTTATATCGTTTAACTAGGCAGAATAATAAATCACATGATTGTAATTGATGACACGTGTGTTGGATAGTATTGTGAACAAATGATTTGTAGTCAGTCAAAAATTAATTCTACTTTTATTCAAATGTGTTACACACATAATTATATGTGATGTAATCATCAATTAGACACCATTCGTGAATCCACAGTGAAACCTACACTGGCGACACACTTTATTCGAGCTTGGCTAGTCCCACGAATTCGGGTATACCCGGGTGTATTGAGGTTTGTGACTGTTTTCTGCCCGAGTGCATTGAGTTATTTTCCAAGCAGGGATTGAAGCATTTTATTCCCGCTGGCTGCAATACTGCACAGTACATATATATATACTGCATTACAATTCATGAATTTATGCCATCTGGTAGACACGCGAAGCATTGCAGCCTATTAAATCCTAATCATTATCATTTAACAGATCAGCCGCCCATCAGCCAGGCATGAACCCAGGCTGGGAAGGCAAATGCAACGGGGCTTGTCAGAGGTGAGGAGCGGCGCATTCCAGGTATCTGCCAGGTACATACCGGGTATTTGCTCGAATAAAGTGTGTCGGTGCAGTATGCTGCGACCCAATATGAGTAATTGCAAGAAAATAATAACTCAATCATAACATTTGTATGTAACATGTTGAGTCATGGAGGTGTTACATCACAAGAAGTAATGATTTATTTGTATAAAGGTGTGTCAGAAGGTTGAATTATTGTCAAGATGGTTGTTTTCTGATCATGGGAGTATTGACCTTTAAATTACCCCCATGCTAACGTTTGCTGGTATACTATCAAGTTAGGAAGATACATGTAATTCAATTGATATTAATTTAAAATCAATCATGTGTTCTCCTTTAATGTCAATTATGGATTATCAGCTCCGGGGGACACAGATATATTCACACCAACATCCGTGAACCCCCAGATAGCTTCGAGGACCACCCCTGGACCCCTCTGAGTGCTAAATAAATGTACTTTCTGTATACAGCTCAATGTATGTTAAAAGGTGAAATGCAGTATTATCCATATGTGGAGAATATTAATGTTGCACAATACTGTACGGTATGTGTTATGGGGTTGTATTAATTTTAAGGATAGTTGTATTTGGGGGTGGCACACGATTGCTACCGCATGCCAGCTGGGAACACCCACGGGATCCCCGAACACCCGCGGGACTCCCGGCCTCCCTCGGGACCCACGAACACCCGCAGGACCCCAGGCCTCCCTTGGGGAGCCCCGCTTGGTAAGCCGGGGACCCCCGGGGGTCAGCCGGGGACACCCGCTGGCCTGTTGTATGGGTGTTGCGCAAGCAAAAATGTAAACAAATACATTTTTCAAAGTCCAGCGTTTTTATCACCTGCCTTTAGCTGGCGAGCATTGTTGAACGCAACTTTCGCGTACTGCACCGACACACTTTATTCGAGCAAATACCCAGTATGTACCTGGCAGATACCTGGAATGCGCCGCTCCTCACCTCTTACAAGCCCCGTTGTGTTTGCCTTCCCAGCCTGGGTTCATGCCTGGCTGACGGGCGGCTGATCTGTTAAATGATAATGATTAGGATTTAATAGGCTGCAATGCTTCGCGTGTCTACCAGATGGCATAAATTCATGAATTGTAATGCAGTATATATATATATACTGTGCAGTATTGCAGCCAGCGGGAATAAAATGCTTCAATCCCTGCCTGGAAAATACCTCAATGCACTCAGGCAGAAAACAGTCACAAACCTCAATACACCCGGGTATACCCGAATTCGTGGGACTAGCCGAGCTCGAATAAAGTGTGTCGCCAGTGTACGATAAGTTTGTGTAGCTTAGTGAATCCTGGAGAAGGGCAGAATTGAATGCAAACAGGTTATCGTACGAGCAAAGTTGGACTTTGAAAAAGTTCCTGAAAAAAGTGCCTGTTTGCGTGGCTCTATGAATCGCGTTCAGTGGAACATCACGTTCTAAGAGCACTTCGCGTTTTTAAAATGACTTATCACAGCTTAGTGCATATCCCCCTATGTCCCTATTGTGATTGAGGTGCAGGTGTTAAAAGTGGGCATACTCTAATGTGCACTACAATTTTTTTTCGCATGCATGGCCACAAGGTGCAGGTGTTAAAAGTTGGCGTACTGTAATGAGACCCATTAAAGTATAAATACACCATCCATTTTGATGATTCACTGCACATTGAATACACATCGACTCAACATAGAATATACATTTTTGTGCTTGTATTTCTTTATACATACAGCGATGCCTGTTAAAAATATTTGTAAGGATCTCAGCAAGAGAATAAAGGATATGTATACAAGAGGATAAAGAATTTCAGATATTCAACGCTGGTTAAGTACTTCTGGCCTCGTTGTACCAGCAGCAACCGTGAGCTATCATGCCCACGGTAAGACCAAAACATTTCATGAAGTCACCAACGGTAACTACCGCGTAAGTAAAGTATTTTGAATATGTTTTCTTTACCGAGTAGTACTGCAATAGCACTTTTATTGGTTAGATGACTTATTGTTTTTAACAGAACGATTTTCCTAGCAATTATTAGATATACTGTACTGTACAATTTGTTTTTGTGTGCACCTCCTTCCTCAATTGTCATAATTACATTCTTACACTGGCGACACACTTTATTCGAGCTCGGCTTGTCCCACGAATTCGGGTATACCCGGGTGTATTGAGGTTTGTGACTGTTTTCTGCCCGAGTGCATTGGGTTATTTTCCAGGCAGGGATTGAAGAATTTTATTCCCACTGGCTGCAATACTGCACAGTATATATATATATATATATACTGCATTACAATTCATGAATTTATGCCATCTGGTAGACACGCGAAGCATTGTAGCCTACACTACCGACACACTTTATTGAAGTGTGGTCGGTACCGCAAGCCGGGAAATCTCCCGGCTTGCTAGTGGCCGCCCCTCGGCGTGCCGCGCGTCATAGACGCGCGGTCACGCGTCATCGGGAGCGTGCGCCCCCTGCACGCGTGTCCAGGGGCTCCCCGAGGGAGCCCTGGTGTCCCGAGATCGCGGGACAGCGGCAGGGGATTCCGGGGGACCCGGGATACCCGGCAGCGGTAGGGAGAGCGCCCCGATCGGAGGGCGCTCTTCCGCTGCTTCGGCGTGCGCCCGTCACACTCGGGCGCGCGCCAGGCTACTGCTGCGGCACAGAACGGGCAAATGCTCGAATAAACTGTGCCGCAGCAGTATTAAATCCTAATCATTATCATTTAACAGATCAGCCGCCCGTCAGCCAGGCATGAACCCAGGCTGGGAAGGCAAACGCAACGGGGCTTGTCAGAGGTGAGGAGCGGCGCATTCCAGGTATCTGCCAGGTACATACTGGGTAATTGCTCGAATAAAGTGTGTCGGTGCAGTACATTCTTATAATCAATTCTATCTCTACAGTATTTCAAAGTGAGTTGCACCTCTTTCCTTAATTATCACTCACTTCATTATTACTCATTATGACTCACGCACTCACAACCCCCCATTTCAGTACACAGTTTACTATTAACTGTAAACAGCATGACACACACACACACACACACACACACACACACACACACACACACACACACACACACACACACACACACACACACACACACACACACACACACACACACACACACACACACACACACACACACAGTACCAGTAATATTATATTATAATTGTTATCTCTGTATATTTATATAACTATATTATATATCTATCTATTATTATTGTTATCACTGTATATTGATATAACAATATTACTATATATATATATATATACTTATTTATATCGCTGTATATTTATATAACTATATTATATATCTATCTATTATATTTTTTATCGCTGTATATTTATATAACAATATTACTATTTATTTCTATTATTATTTATATTGCTGTATATTTATATAACAATATTATATATTGTAACAGGGGACGTGCCCTGTTCAGAAAACTTGCCTCTAATCCAGCAGTGTGGTGGTTAATTGACCAGCCCCTGGCTGATTAGATGTGTTAGAAAAAGCCTGCTTTGAGACAGAAAGTGAGACTCCTTATCTCACACCTGAGCTGAACTAGGAGACAGAGCAGAGATTCCTGAGTCGCACAATTGGGGAGACTGACCAGAGGAACTGCTAACTTGAGCTGCAGAAGGACTGGACTGTATGCTGATAGCAAGACAAGGGGACCAGACCTCAAAATCTGGACAGACATTGCTGTAGCACACAAAGGTGCTTACCAGGAGAGCGGAGAGGACTTCCCCTACAGCTTCAGGAGAACAGATAAGACTTTCTTTTGGAATTGTAATATATCTATATATATGTTTATATTTTGGGGCTGGTAAATAGCTTAGCTAACCAATCCAGTCAGAGAGGGCTGAGCTACATGTGTAGATAGTCTACAAAGCAGAGATAGGTTTTTTGTTTGGCTTATTTTCATATATTTTTGCTGTGTTTAAAGCGACAGGCACAATAAAGCCTTGTTTTAATTTCACCTTAAAACAGTCTCCATTGTGTACCTCTGCACATGTACTCCTACATATGGTGTCAGAAGTGGGATGAGATGTGGCCTTTGAAGTTAAAAGGGCCCGGAGATTGCCTGTGGATTTTTTTTTTGTGCTTTTGCCTACAAACAGCCTGAGCAACATAAACAATCAGAGATCAGCAGAGATCAGATGTCAGAGTTAAAGCGACACACCCAGGCAGGAAATCTACACTGCACTGAAACTCACAAAACCACAGATGGACTCTTTTTCCCAATCTCAAGAGGAGAGAGAGAGAGACTGCTGAAGCAGGTAAACCTAATTTGCCTATCACAATAAAGTGTAATATGGTAATTGAAATAGGGGTTTTGCCTTCTAGCCATAGTCAGGGTTCAAGAAGTGAGTTAGCCCTTAAAAGGGATAGGTGTTTGTTGTTTTCAAATGTTTCGCTGAAGCAGTGAATACAGATGGTGACCCACGAGCGGTACTGATTCTGCAAATAAAGGTTGCCACACCGCATAGGACTACCAGCTGTGAATGGAATATACACTGGCGACACACTTTATTCGAGCTCGGCTAGTCCCACGAATTCGGGTATACCCGGGTGTATTGAGGTTTGTGACTGTTTTCTGCCCGAGTGCATTGGGTTATTTTCCAGGCAGGGATTGAAGCATTTTATTCCCGCTGGCTGCAATACTGCACAGTATATATATATATACTGCATTACAATTCATGAATTTATGCCATCTGGTAGACACGCGAAGCATTGCAGCCTATTAAATCCTAATCATTATCATTTAACAGATCAGCCGCCCGTCAGCCAGGCATGAACCCAGGCTGGGAAGGCAAACGCAACGGGGCTTGTCAGAGGTGAGGAGCGGCGCATTCCAGGTATCTGCCAGGTACATACTGGGTATTTGCTCGAATAAAGTGTGTCGGTGCAGTATATATACATACTGTGCAGTATTGCAGCCAGCGGGAATAAAATGCTTCAATCCCTGCCTGGAAAATAACCCAATGCACTCGGGCAGAAAACAGTCACAAACCTCAATACACCCGGGTATACCCGAATTCGTGGGACTAGCCGAGCTCGAATAAAGTGTGTCGCCAGTGTATATTCCATTCACAGCTGGTAGTCCTATGCGGTGTGGCAACCTTTATTTGCAGAATCAGTACCGCTCGTGGGTCACCATCTGTATTCACTGCTTCAGCGAAACATTTGAAAACAACAAACACCTATCCCTTTTAAGGGCTAACTCACTTCTTGAACCCTGACTATGGCTAGAAGGCAAAACCCCTATTTCAATTACCATATTACACTTTATTGTGATAGGCAAATTAGGTTTACCTGCTTCAGCAGTCTCTCTCTCTCTCTCCTCTTGAGATTGGGAAAAAGAGTCCATCTGTGGTTTTGTGAGTTTCAGTGCAGTGTAGATTTCCTGCCTGGGTGTGTCGCTTTAACTCTGACATCTGATCTCTGCTGATCTCTGATTGTTTATGTTGCTCAGGCTGTTTGTAGGCAAAAAGCACAAAAAAAAAATCCACAGGCAATCTCCGGGCCCTTTTAACTTCAAAGGCCACATCTCATCCCACTTCTGACACCATATGTAGGAGTACATGTGCAGAGGTACACAATGGAGACTGTTTTAAGGTGAAATTAAAACAAGGCTTTATTGTGCCTGTTGCTTTAAACACAGCAAAAATATATGAAAATAAGCCAAACAAAAAACCTATCTCTGCTTTGTAGACTATCTACACATGTAGCTCAGCCCTCTCTGACTGGATTGGTTAGCTAAGCTATTTACCAGCCCCAAAATATAAACATATATATAGATATATTACAATTCCAAAAGAAAGTCTTATCTGTTCTCCTGAAGCTGTAAGGGAAGTCCTCTCCGCTCTCCTGGTAAGCACCTTTGTGTGCTACAGCAATGTCTGTCCAGATTTTGAGGTCTGGTCCCCTTGTCTTGCTATCAGCATACAGTCCAGTCCTTCTGCAGCTCAAGTTAGCAGTTCCTCTGGTCAGTCTCCCCAATTGTGCGACTCAGGAATCTCTGCTCTGTCTCCTAGTTCAGCTCAGGTGTGAGATAAGGAGTCTCACTTTCTGTCTCAAAGCAGGCTTTTTCTAACACATCTAATCAGCCAGGGGCTGGTCAATTAACCAGCACACTGCTGGATTAGAGGCAAGTTTTCTGAACAGGGCACGTCCCCTGTTACAATATATAATATTGTTATATAAATATACAGCAATATAAATAATAATAGAAATAAATAGTAATATTGTTATATAAATATACAGCGATAAAAAATATAATAGATAGATATATAATATAGTTATATAAATATACAGCGATATAAATAAGTATATATATATATATATAGTAATATTGTTATATCAATATACAGTGATAACAATTATAATATAATATTACTGGTACTGTGTGTGTGTGTGTGTGTGTGTGTGTGTGTGTGTGTGTGTGTGTGTGTGTGTGTGTGTGTGTGTGTGTGTGTGTGTGTGTGTGTGTGTGTGTGTGTGTGTGTGTGTGTGTGTGTGTGTGTGTGTGTGTGTGTCATGCTGTTTACAGTAAATAGTAAACTGTGTACTGAAATGGGGGGTTGTGAGTGCGTGAGTCATAATGAGTAATAATGAAGTGAGTGATAATTAAGGAAAGAGGTGCAACTCACTTTGAAATACTGTAGAGATAGAATTGATTATAAGAATGTACTGCACCGACACACTTTATTCGAGCAATTACCCAGTATGTACCTGGCAGATACCTGGAAAGCGCCGCTCCTCACCTCTGACAAGCCCCGTTGCATTTGCCTTCCCAGCCTGGGTTCATGCCTGGCTGACGGGCGGCTGATCTGTTAAATGATAATGATTAGGATTTAATAGGCTGCAATGCTTCGCGTGTCTACCAGATGGCATAAATTCATGAATTGTAATGCAGTATATATATATATACTGTGCAGTATTGCAGCCAGTGGGAATAAAATTCTTCAATCCCTGCCTGGAAAATAACCCAATGCACTCGGGCAGAAAACAGTCACAAACCTCAATACACCCGGGTATACCCGAATTCGTGGGACTAGCCGAGCTCGAATAAAATGTGTCGCCAGTGTATACTGCATTACAATTCATGAATTTATGCCATCTGGTAGACACGCGAAGCATTGCAGCCTATTAAATCCTAATCATTATCATTTAACAGATCAGCTGCCCGTCAGCCAGGCATGAACCCAGGCTGGGAAGGCAAACTCAACGGGGCTTGTCAGAGGTGAGGAGCGGCGCATTCCAGGTATCTGCCAGGTACATACTGGGTATTTGCTCGAATAAAGTGTGTCGGTGCAGTATGCAGAAAAGTGGGTAAATTGATGCAAGACTGTACTGAAGCATGGGAATTTTTAGCAAACAAATGCTGAGTGTAAAATTGCCCTACAGGGGAAAAAGGGATTGCTGAACTGTGTAAAAGGTATCCCAAAGCCAATTGCTGAGTGTTAATCACCCTGCCGGGAGTGAAATAAATATTCCACTGCAAAGAAATAGAACCCTGGGAATTTAAAATGGCCACCCAGCTGAAGTTAAATACAGACTTTGTAAAAATAGGGAAGAAAATTTGTTCCTGGTGTAAAGAACCATACCACATGGAGCAGTGTCCCGTCAGGCCTTATTCAGACGATGAGAATAAATGCATGCACAGTAATGCTAATGTTGTAAAACTTACCCAAGGGAAGAAAAAGTCTACAGAGAGGCCTGTGAGAGCTGCGACCTCTACACGCAAAATATGCCCACCTGTAGGACTACCACCATTTGGGTTTCTAGCAAATACAGTGACAACAGCTGCAATAGCGCCTCCTGAGGTCAGGAAGACAAATATACCCAATAGCCGCAAAATGGAGGACAAAATACAACGTTCCTGTAATGAACCCTACCCCACGGAAGAGTGGCACTTCCAGTCCGATGAGGAGGAAGACATCTCTTATTGGGAACCCAAACCGATTCACACCCACAAAACACCCCAAGAATGGTGGGGGTGCCTGTACTTGGTATGAACCGAAAAGACCGCTCCTTATGATGACGAATATGATCGGCAGGAGAAAGAGCAGGAGCAGTGGATCACCGAATATTTCCATCAGCTATTACAGTTGCAAGAAAAGCCAGGTGGATCCTGCTAAAATGTCAAATGAAGATTGAGACCCCAGTATCCCTGAGGGGACGGTGTCATCCAAAACAAAAGGTGAAAAAAGAAAAAGTAAAGCGGTTCTTCCCTTACAGTGGAAGAAACAGATACATCTGCAGATCTTGCGGAGGAAAAGGGGGTCTGAAATTCCCTGCAGCCTAGAGAAAATGGAGAAGTCATCCCACAGATGACCGAATATCCAGAGGGCCCAAGGCAGAAGTCGTGTACCCCAAAGAAGTGTCTGTCCGGTGCTAATAGTGAAAAAACCTCAACCAACCATCCCAGGGAAGCGGAGCCGGAACCGCTGAGTGACGATCCCTTGACCAGCCCTGGGGATGCCCTGAAGGTTGCCAGGTGTGACTGTGATCGGCTCCGGGAAAATAACATGAAACTACAGAAAGATAGGCTCACAATGTACTCTTTGGCCAGGACAGAATTGGACGATCTCAAGACTCAGCTAGATACTGCAAACGCTACTATTTCCGCCATGGATGAAAAGCAGAGCCAATCTGATAAAATGATGGCTAAGCTGAAGTGGAAGTATGAGGAGGCACTGAAGCAGATGACAGTCTTCCAGCAAGAGGTTCACACTCTTCACGTAGAGCTGAATGCCTCACAACAGGAGGCCAACAGTGTCCGGACAGACGTAGACGTATCTCAGAAGGAGGTTCATACACTCCGCAGAGCACTGGATGCCTCACATCATGAGATAAACAGCTGCCGCACAGAACTGGAAGCCTCCAGAAAGGAACTTCACTGTCTCACTGAGGAGCTGGACATTTCAAAGAAAACTATCCTACATCTTAACTTAGATCTCAAAGTCTCTCAGAAGGAGCTTCAGAACCTAAACCTGGAGATGGAAGTCTCACGCCAGGAGACAGCCCGCCTCCAAGCAGATGTGCAAAAATGGAAGGTGGACTGCAAGGAGGCCCTGAATAATACAGAGACTGAAAAAAGAGAAAATGTAAGATTAAAAAAAGAAAATTCGGAGTTGACAATCCACGTCAATGGAAAGAATGAAAATCTGCGAGAGCTTGAAAAAATAAAGAAACGGTTGGAAGATGAAAAATTTAAAGCAGAGCACCGACTGCAGAACCAATTGCAAGGTCTGCATACACACCTCAAGAATGTCGAAGAGAAGCAGCGAACCCTGCAGGAAGAAAATCTGCAGGCTGCTAAGGAAATACAAGTGCTGCAAGAACGTCTGATTACCCAGTGCATCCTCGCAAAGCAGCAGGATAAACTGAAGGCTACCCTGACCATCACCAAAGCATCGCTAGAGGCTAAGCTTAGAGACCAGGTGACTCGGTACAAGAGGGAGCACAAAAAGGTCCAGAAACTGAGACAAGTATCTGTGGCCCAAGCGAAGAAGTTCACAGTGCTCCACAAAATAAAGAATGATAGGTGGAAGCAAGCTCGGAGAAAGCACAGGGAAGAAATAAAGACCCTGAAAGGAGAATGGCAGGAAACACTCAAGAAACAGAGTGAGACTCTGCAGCCCACTAACTTACAGATGCCTCCAATACAGGAAAATGTATTGGCTCTGTCCAAGCGTCGGTATCCCACAGTAACTAAGGCCCGTGAGGACAAGTGTACAGTGAGAGCTGGGGACACCACTCACCTTCAAATTAAGATTACGAAGTTTGAGCCACCTTAAGAAAGCACTAGCCAAACCTGCAATTGCCCAACAGGCAACAAACAGAGGTTGGACTACAGAATCTAAGCCAGAAGAATCCTTAGCTGAGGAAGCGGAAAAGATAGGACATTCTCTGGAAATGGAGCTGGAATCGCAACTCAATCCCAAAGAAGCTGAAATGGCGACTACATTGAATGGGAAAAGTGCAGGAAGACAGCTTCAAGAACTGAGGGCTCAAATGGCTGTTATAGGGCGCTCTGGTGATACCAGGAAATGGACATTTTGTGCTAAAGTGGAGCACATGGGAAGGATGTCGAGAGACAGCGATTTACATAGGCGCTCTGCAGCTGTCGCCATACAGTCTGCCTACAAAAAGAGGAGTGCCCGACACAAGAGAAAGATCAGGACCACATGGTCAGTAGAAAGATTGTACTTGGGAAAAGTTCTCCTTGAGCGACTGAGGACTGCTGAACTCAAACACCTTCTGGAGGAGACACTACTAAACAGGAGGAAGGGCTCCAATTCCAGCAGGACTGAGGGGTCTCCTCCATCCACTCTCATTTAAGTCACAGAGATATCTCGAGTGAGAGTGGAAGGATGGGCTTTGGCCGTGGCAAGCCAGAGCTTCCCACAAACAGGGGAGGTATATAACAGGGGACTTGCCCTGTTCAAAAAACTTGCCTCTAATCCAGCAGTGTGCTGGTTAATTGACCAGCACCTGGCTGATTAGAGGTGTTAGAAAAAGCCTGCCTGTGAGACAGGAAGTGAGACTCCTTAGCTCACACCTGAGCTGAACTAGGAGACAGAGAAGAGATTCCTGTTACGGTTGTGCTCGCCACAAACCTGGGTCGGACCGCGAGGCTGAGGTGGGGTTGTAAAAGCACCGACCTTAGACCGCGCAGGCTGATACGGATTGTGCAGTTCGTAGTCATAGGTAGCACAATCAGGATAGGAGTAGACAGCATCGTCGTTGTACAAGCCAGGGTAAGGACAGGAGACATCAGGATAAACTTTGTTCAAGCAAGAGTTCGGCAACAGGTAGTCAGGAAGGCCCCGCTTCAGCTTAGGAGCGCGGGGTTGGTCTCTGCGCGTGCGGCGACCATGGCCCACGTTACTGGTCTCAGGAGGTGGTAGGCAGACCAGAGTAGCACACCGCCTAGCTGCACGGGTAAACCAGTGCACAGCGCAAGAGTCCTGAGCGGGCTGGGGAATCCTCCGTTACAGCGCAGGAACCAGGACACGGCCTCTCTATATTAGGGAAAGAGTAGGCCCCCGGAACCAGGAAGCTGAAGATGCAGGGGAATCATCCGTTGCAGCGCAGGAACCAGGACACGACCTCTCTATATTAGGGAAAGAGTAGGCCCCAGGAACCAGGAAGCTGAAGATGCAGGGGAATCCTCCGTTGCAGCACAGGAGAAGGAAGCTGAAGACGTAGGGGATACCTTTGCTTCAGTGCAGGAAAGCAGGAAGCTGAAGACGTAGGGGATACCTTTGCTTCAGCACAGGAGAACGGAAGCTGAAGGACGCAGGGGAAACCTCTGTATCAGCATAGGAGAAGGAAGCTGAAGGACGCAGGGGAGACCTCCGTATCAGCATAGGAGAACAAGCGAGAGCTTGTGGCAGAACAGAAGTGACATCCAGTAAGGACTATGCTCGGCAGGGAGCATTGTGGGAACACAGTACTTAAAGGCCAGCGGGCCAATCCCCGGAGGGGGGTGTGAAGGTACTGCTCCAATGAGTGCATGCAAGTCTAGGTTGCAGTGATAGGCTGCACAGCTGCAGTAGATTCCAGAGGGAGTGTGTGGCAGTATTGCTTTGGTGAGTGAATCCATGCTGCAGTAAATATCAGAGGGAGTGTGTGGCAGTATTGCTTTGGTGAGACAATCCAGGCTGCAGTAAATAACAGGAGAAGTGTTCCAGAACTGCACCGGTCTGCAAGGTAAGGCAACCAGTAAACCGCGGAGCGGAATCTTTACAATTTTTGAGTCACACAATTGGGGAGACTGACCAGATGAACTGCTGTCTTGAACTGCAGAAGAACTGGACTGTATGCTGATAGCAAGACAAGGGGACCAGACCTCAAAACCTGGACAGACATTGCTGTAGCACACAAAGGTGCTTACCCAGGAGAGCGGAGAGGACTTCCCCTACAGCTTCAGGAGAACAGATAAGACTTTCTTTTGGAATTGTAATATATCTGTATATATGGTTATATTTTGGGGCTGGTAAATAGCTTAGCTAACCAATCCAGTCATAGAGGACCAAGCTACATGTGTAGATAGTCTCCAAAGCAGAGATAGGTTTTTTGTTTGGCTTATTTTCATATATTTTTGCTGTGTTTAAAGCGACAGGCACAATAAAGCCTTGTTTTAATTTCACCTTAAAACAGTCTCCATTGTGTACTTCTGCACATGTCCTCCTACATATGTCTATCTATTATTATTTATATTGCTGTATATTTAAATAACTACAGAATACAGTATTATATACAGTATATTTAGCCATACTGTAGGCCTGAGCATAAATTATGTACTGTACTTGTGGCCTACTGTAACGTATTGTTGTTTTTCCTTTACACTGTAGGGAGACAACTCTTCTGGTTGACCAAATATGTGAAGAGAAGGATGAGAAGATTTCCACAAGGGTCAAAGACACTGCTGAAAACTCACAATATAGCTGCATCTGAGACCAGCATCAAGAAGATGAGACGCAGAATTGGATGGAAATATGGACGTGTGAGGTTAGTACTGGACAGTACAGGAGATAAAAGTTTGGTTTAAGAAACTGTACTGTACCTATAAAATTATTCCTTGTCATTACAGAGCGTACCCAATGATAAGGGACGTCAACAAGATCAAGAGAGTGGTCCGGGCACAGGCATGGATCGACAGTGGCAAAACGTTTCAGGATTGCATCTTTACTGACGAGTCTACTGTATGGAGAGATTTGCCACCTTTGCATTCCACAAAAAAGGACGCATATCTATGAAGCCGCGTCCAAAACACCCAGTGAAGATGCATGTTTGTGGTGCCATCTCTAGGCGTGGACCAGGATGCATCGTCATCTTTGATGGTAAAATAATGCACAAAGTCACATGCTGTTGCCTTATGCACTTTACTGTACTACTGTAGTGTGCATTATTTTGAGCACATTTCTTTTCTTGTTACAGGAATCATGAATAAAGTTTTTTTTCAAGAGCAAATAGTACCTGAGATTGTGGAATACATCACAGGTGAATTCCCAGATGGTCACCGTTTCTACCAGGACAACAATCCCAAACACACCGTGTCAAGTGTGCATATTCTTACCTGCGGAATCAACTGGGTGAAGACGCCAGCGGAGTAAGTACGGTAACCATGTCTCTTTTTTCCCACTGTTTACTGTGTATCTCTTTAACTAATTCTCCTTTTTTTTCCCCTCCAATGACAGATTGCCAGACTTCAATCCTATCAAAATGGTCTGGCATCAGCTGAAGGATCATATCCGAAAAGAGGTGAAACCCTCAAAAAAGGATGAGTTGGCGAATGGCATACACAGTTTTTGGAACAATGTACTCACCGTCGAACCATGTAATAAATATATCGACCATATTGCGACTGTGTTGCCCATTGGGATAGAGCGTAATGGGCATGCATCAGGAAGGTAGTATGGTACAGTACTGTGCTGTAGTATGTTAAGTACAGGCACAGCAAGTACAGTATGAAACAGGTAAGTATGGCACAGATTGTTTTACAGTATACAGTATGCACTTAACCTGTTCCTGTTGCAAAGTATTTTACAGTAGATATACAGTAGTTATAATGTATAATGAGTTCCAGTATACAGTAGTTTGACAGTAGTAACTGCATAGTCCAATATGGAGAAGTTATACTGTACACAATGTCATTACAGTATATGCACTTAACTGCACTAATTTTTTCTTTCCTTTTCAGAGACAGCTGAACTACCAATCCTGTTACAAAGTATTTTACAGTAGTTATATTGTAGTTATAATGTATAATGATTTCAAGTATACAGTAGTTTGACAGTAGTAACTGCATAGTCCAAAATGGAATAGCTATACAATGCCATTACAGTATATGCACTTAACTGCACTAATTTTTTATTTCCTTTTCAGAGACAGCTGCACTAAAAAAGGATGGACGGGGGGAGGGGGGTATCATGTGTAAATTGTGTGAACTGTGTGTATAGTGTATCTACAGTCAAGATTTACACAACCGCCCCCCCTCTCTCAATGAACGACAGAATGCAATGTGGCCATGACGAAGAAGAGAATGACTGAAAATTTGTATTACTGTTTTAATATTATAAATTTGCATTATTCATGATTATTTGTATTTTTCATTCTTCCATGATTATCCACCAGCACTTAATTTTCAACTGACAGAAGAACTACAGTACGTGTACAAAGAAGATAAAGACTGAAATTTGTATTATTCATGATTATTTGTATTTTTTATTCCTGATAAAATAAAATAAATATTTCTTTACATTCACGATAATCATAATCATTGAAACACCCCCCCTCCCACACTTCAAATTGTAAGGCTTGTGTGTGAAGTGGTGAGGGGGAGTGGTTGAAGGGCCAAGAAGGGCTAATCAGATTAACATATTAAATTCGGTAAGGGATTATCACATTTGTGAGAGGTGTCGATAAGAACGTACATGACTAGTGTAGAATTAAAAAGCAACAGTGCTGATTGATTCTCATAATATCCAGAAGAAATGTGAGACCAGGCTCGGGAAGATTAAAGCCACAAAGCCAACCATTTGAAATTGAACGGTTTATGAGAGGTGTCGATAAGAAGTTGAAATCCTTGAGCCTTGTGTTTGTGCGGGGGTGGGGGGGGGTTAGGGGAGCTGTATGAAGGATTACCTGTAGTTCAAAGACATATTTTCAACAGGTCAGCATAATTTTTTGATCCCCACAACCCAAAAAAAAAATCACAGTACTATGCCACCCACCTCATAAAGAACCTTACATGACAAGTGTGGAATTAAAAAGCAACAGTACTGATTGATTCTCATAATATCCAGAAGTGTTATGCAAGCTCATGTCGATAACCGAAAAAAATAGATATTTTTAAAACTTGATTCTCATAATATCCAGAATTGCTATGCAAGCCCATATCGATAACCGAAAAAAATTATATTTGTAAAACTTGATTCTCATAATTTACCAGAAGTGTTATGCAAGCTCATGTCGATAACCAAAAAATAAATAAATATATTATTAAAACTTGAACTAACTTCTAAATGAATGGGAAGTTATACACGCATGCCACCCACCTCATAAAGAACGTGCATGACTAGTGTAGAATTAAAAAGCAACAGTACTGATTGATTCTCAGAATATCAAGAATTGTTATGCAGTCACATGTCGAGAAATGAAAAATAAATAACAAAAACAAAAATACTTTTTTTTCAGACTTGAACTTCTAATTGAATGGGAAGTTATACACGCATGCGCATTAATAATCAACAAGGTCCCATGCGCAGGAATGTAAGGCCATGCTTGGGAAGATTCAAGCCAGAAAGTCATCCATTACAAATGAGGTGTAGATAAGAAGTTGAAATCCTTGAGCCTTGTGTGTGCGGGGGCGAGGGGGAGAGCGCTGTATGATGGATTATCAGTTCAAAGAAATATTTTCCAAATGTGATCATAATGTATAATGCACCGAAATGTGATACTGTAACACGCCTATGCGTTTCAACAATGTTCAAATGAGACATACTGTACAGTAGACGCATGCACATAAAATAAACAGTATGAAAAGAAGTAAAAGTATTGATTACTAAATAATACATAAACTGTAGAAATGTGATAATTTTATATTCGAAGAAGACGCAACATTATATTTTTGTAATACTTTTTAAATCTTCAAATTTACAATTAATGCGCGCGCACACACAGACTTGCAGAAAACGTACGGCTGTACTGTAGGTTGAATTGCTTTAAGACTTTTAAGACAATAGCTAGCAAACGCCCACCTGAATTTTCAGACGGTATTGCAGTATTGCGCTAAAATTCCAAGCGCTAACATATCGAAAACCGGTCCGAACAAAAAGTCAACAGACCGCATCTGGCCACGGTTATCAGAGCAGCGCAGCTACGGCCGCCTTAGGATAAAGGCAGTCGCAGCTGTAGTAGAATACTGATGTAGTCATGAGTATCCGAACACTTGCCTTTGAAAATCTGGGGTAATACCCCAGTAATGCTGCAACATTTCTGTGTCATTTCTGCAGACAGACCCATCGGATTAACACATTCAAATTGAATGAGACTGCCAGGGACCCCCGCTGTGTTAATCCGATGGGCAAATAGTCTGTTTGCAGAAATGTCACAGAAATGTTGCAGCATTACTCGAATATTGCCCCAGATTTTCAAAGGCAAGTGTTCGGATACTCGTTGCTGCATCTGTACATTCTAATGGCCCCTTAATCACCTTCGCGGTTAATAAACACTATTGTAATTAAGGGTTTAACCCACCCTAACCACCCGGGAGGCCTAACCACCCACCCCGGACCCACTATAGCCACCCTGTACCCATTGAGTACTATAGTGGTACATCATACCCATGTAATATAGGCCTGATAAGCCACTATAGCACTCAATGGGCACCCTAATCAAAATACATTAATGCATAAAACACACAATAATAAAACATTCCAAAACACCTTAACACCCCAATTCAATAAATGAAAACACTAGCCAACAAATGCAATTAATACAAGCACAACAAAGAATACATTCAACCATTAACCAACAAAGCAATTAATTAATAAAACAACAATGAATTAATTCCACCATTAACCAACAAAGCAATTAATTAATAAAACAACAAGGATTTAATTCAACCATTAACCAACAAAGCAATTAATTAATAAACCAACTGGGCTAAACAACAAGGAATTCATTCAACCATTAACCAAAAAATGTATTAATCTGTACTACTTTAGGATACAGATCAATACATTAGGACAATGATTTGTTTTTAATTGGTTGCTTTGTATTAAGTGTGATTTTTTCTGTGTGTGTTTATTATTGGATGTAATTGTTTGTCATTTTGTTCCATTGTTTTTATTTTTTTGTGCGATTGATTTTCTTTTTTAATTAATGATGTCTTGCATTAGGAGCTGCTTTTAATGGTTGTGGTATCGAGTTGTTTTATTAATTAATTGCTTTGTTGGCTAATGGGGGAATTAATTCATTGTTGTGCTTGTATTAATTGCATTTGTTGGCTAGTGTTTTAATTTATTGAATTGGGGTGTTTAGGTATTTTGGAATGTTTTATTATTGTGTGTTTTGTGCATTAATGTATTTTGATTAGGGTGCCCATTGTGTGCTAAAGTTGCTGCCTTATTTTTTTTTTTTAAATTGGCTATTGATTTTCATTTTTAATTAATGATGTCTTGTGTTGGGTGCTGCTTTTAATGGTTGTGTTGCCAAGTTTTTTATTAATTAATTTCTTTGTTTGTTACTGTTTCAATTAATTCCTTGTTGTTTTATTAATTAATTGCTTTGATTGGTTAATGGATTAATTAATTCCTTGTTGTTTAGCTGAGTTGTTTTATTAATTAATTGCTTTGATTGATTAATGGTTGAATTAATTCATTGTTGTGCTGGATAGTGCTTTTATTAGTTGCGTTTATTGGCTAGTGTATTTATTTAGTGAATTGGAGTGTTTAGGTATTTTGGAATGTTTTATTATTGTGACTTTTGTGCATTAATGCAGCGGTGTGCAAACTGGGGGCACGAGACCGGAGGAGGCCTGGCAGGGGGGCGCAGCTTAAAAAGTTTGCGCTGCCCTGCATTAATGTTTTTTGATTAGGGTGCCCATTGAGTGCTATAGTGGCTTATCAGGCCCAAATTATTATTATGGGTTTCATGTACTACTATGCTACTCAATGGGTACAGGGTGGGTATAGTGGGTCTGGGGTGGGTGGTTAGGCCTCCCGGGTGGGTAGCAGGGAAGGGTTAATTACTTAATTACTATGGCGGTTATTAACCGATAAGATGATTAAGGCGTTAGGGGACATTAGAATGTATTCTGCTATGTATGCTTTCTGGCAACGAAGGGTGGGGACCTGCAGCAAACTGACGAGGACACCCTGTTGTGTTTAATAATGGCCAAATAATCTATTATCCATATCTAGATAATAGTTATTTTGCCCATTACTTTACTGTATATTGTTTTTTTTTTGGGTGGGGGGGTGTATTAATTTAAATGTAGGCCATGTTTTACTTTTTACATACAGGAATGGTACCTCAGGCCTGTGGGGACCCACAGGGACCACTAGAGGACCCCCGTACGACCACAGGTACCACCTGAGGACCCACATGGACACCTGCAGGAAGAACCGGGGGCACTACAGCTGTGGGACCTGTATGGACCACCCGAGGGCTCCAGAACCCCATGGGAACCACCCAAGGGCCCCCAGACACCCGTGGGGATGACCTGGAAACCCCCAGACACCAGCAGGGACCACTCATGGCCACGGAGCCTAGTGGGGACCACATGGAGGCCCCCAGACACCCGTGGGTACCCCCCTGGGGTGCACTGTGGTGCCTGCAGACACCCATCGGGACCACCCGGGGACCCCCTCTGGCCTGGGGTATTAATTGTGTATAAAAGTAAATTATGGTTTCATGGGGGGGCACAGGGGTGGGTTGTGTATGGCGCTTACAAAATATTTTTTTAATATACATTTTATTCCTAGTGTAGATGAGCAGGGGGTCTTCTGAGCAGAACCGCATTGGTTTTAGGTCTGGGGACCCCCTGTTTCCTGAAATACAGGACCCGTTATGGGGTGCCAGTTTCTCCTATGCATGTAAATGTCTCGTGTCACCAATGCGGTTCTGCTCCGTAGACCCCCTGCTCATCTACACAAGGAATAAAATATATATTAAAAAACATAAATTTCGGGCGAGATTTTTGCTTGGAGAGGCGGCTCTCTCTGAGAAGCTATCTCTGCAGCAGAAATAAATCGCCGGGTTAGGCCTCTTCAGAGGGTCGATCCTATCGCTGGCAGCAAATCGCCCATTTTGGGAATTTTGCTATCACAGGTAATCGAGGCTTTCTGAATAAAGTACCTTGATAGCAACGCTCAAAAAAACAGCGATATAAATGGTCCAGCGATTTGTATTATGAATGCTTACTGCATAAGCCCCTATATCTTTAGAGCTGACTCATATGTATTATTATAGCAATATCACATGGACTATTATTGCTTGTTATAGCCCATTTGGGCATTTGTTAGATATTCTGTGAGTTACTACATTACCAATGTTTGGGATCGTTATCCCTCTGATTGAGGATCAATTAGCTGGCATAGACAGCACTATATTTGATTCCACTCGGGTTTATATACATACCTTTATACATTTTCTCATGCAGGTTTATACACACTGTGACCACAAGTTATTTATTCCTCCATTTTTTGCCGGCTTGGCAGATATCCAATTGTTTAGGAGAGGCCATCATTTAACCCCTTCCTAGATTTAAAGGGATTTCTGTGACGTTAGAACATCATTAGAATTACCTTATGTGTTTTTCTTTACCACATGGAGTCTGAGGGGGCTATGCACTAAGCTCCTTTAAGTCGTTTTAAGAGCGCAAAGTGCTCTTAGAACGTGATGTTCCGCCGAACACGATTCACTAAGCCACGCAAACAGGCACTATGCGTTCTTAAAGTGACTTTTTCCTGTAAATTTTTCCATCTTTGCTCGTATGATAACCTGTTTGCGTTCAATTCTGCCCTTCTCTGGGATTCATTAAGCTACGCAAAGTTATCGTGCGTGAAAGTTGCGTTCAAAAAAGATCGCAAGCTCAAGTCAGGTGATAAAAAAGCTGGACTTTGAAAATCCAATTCATTACATTTTTGCGTGCGCAACACCCATACAACAGGCCGACGGGTGTCCCCGGCTGACCCCACGGGGGTCCCTGAGGGAGGCCGGGGGTCACGCAGGTGTCTCCGGCTGACCCCGCTGGGGTCCGGGGGTCCCCAGCTCAGCAAGCGGGGGTCCCCGAGAGTGGCCGGGGGTCCCGTGGGTGTTCGGGGTTCCCTGCTGGCATGCGGTAGCAATCGTGTGCCACCCCCAAATACAACTATCCTTACAAATTAATACAGCCCCATAACACATACAGTACAGTATTGTGCAACATTTATATTCTCCACATATGGATAATACTGCATTTCACCTTTTAACATAAATTAAGCTGTATACAGAAAGTACATTTATTTAGCACACAGAGGGGTCCAGGGGTGGTCCTCGAAGCTACCTGGGGGTCCACGGATGTTGGCGTGAATATATCTGTGTCCCCTGGAGCTAATACTCAATAATTGACATTAACATGATTGATTTTAATTTAATATCAATTGAATTACTGATGCAGCGACCGTTATTCGAACACATCACAAATCAGTTTTCGTGTTGACTGCTGTATTCCATTCAGCATTTTTTTCGTTTTATCCCTAGTCATGCCGCGTTCGCACAATCTGGCACCGGGCAACCGGACGCGGTAGATCTGTTTAATTTAATGGTTTATTGTTTCTTTGGATGCAATTCTTCTCGAATCCCCATGTGGCAGAGTTAATGAATTATAATTTGGCTGCTATTCTTTGCGTATCCGCCAGGTGGCAGAAATGAATGCAATGAATGAATTGGATTGAATTGGAATGTGTACCAGTACATTGCTTCGCTACTTTGTAAGGATACAGGTGTTTAAAACAGATACTGGTGTATAAATTTACAGTGGCCCATTGTGAATTAACCGTGTTTTTTCGAAGACCTTATCAAATTAGGTGTTCTTAATAAAAAGCATTAAAATACTCAATGTGTGCCTTTTTTTTAACATTCTTTCCCCGACAATTGCTGAGTGGACATTATGGCTACACCACAGACGTATAAAAAACCTTGACTGTAGTTATGCGTTTTTAATATATTCAGCGATTAATGCTGCAGCAGAAAAGATGGTGGCGACTGTATCTGAAATATATGAATATTTTATATCGAACTACGATTTTTACAAGTTTTCACCTGACGTTCATGGGTGGAAGCGTGCGATAAGAAGAACCTTAAGTAGCGATGATTGTTTTTTTCGTATTGCCCCTCCTGCCAGCGAGATATGCGGATATTGGGGTGTCATGCCAGAATTTCACAGTATGTTTGATCATGGCAGTCTCAAAAGAAGAAAAGTGGGGTTTAACCCATACAAGATTTGTCAATCCCAATCCAACAATGTGCCGGCAACAGCACCACTGGCACCGGTGTCCGGTCTGACCGTCAGTGATAACCTTGTGAATGGCAATCCTTTGTACCTGTCCCCACCAGAATACCTGGAAAATCTCCAGCCTGAGCATGATTTCGCGTACGAACAAGCTTGCATATACCAGTACCAAAATGTTTTCCAGCATCATCAGCTGTCAACTACAAGTGTAGCAGGCCAGCTGACACCTGTCAACTATAATGCAGACATGAGGAGTCACAGTGAGTCATCACCACCCATTTGGCAAAGTTTATAAGGCTTAAAAAAAGGAGGTACTGTATACAGTAATGTACTGCACTGTATTACACTTTACTACAGTATAATGTACTGTACATGATAGTCTTAAGTTTTAGCTGCTAGTACTACTGTACTTATGTGCATCAATACAATACAGTACTTTACTGTATGCAAGTTGAGGTGATGGGATGTTTCTCTGTTGAGTGCACTTTGAAGAATGATTTGATTGGCCTCTGAACTACGTGACGCTGCTGCAGCTAGCTTACAAATGTAGGGAGAGGGTGGGGCTCAAGAGTCAGAGCCAATCAGAAGTTTGTGCTTTAATTCCCAATGAAGCGACTTGACGCATGCGCAATACCAATAATAATAGCATCTTTTTTTGTTTTTCCCCAGAAACGAAACTTTGACATCCAGCGCAAAAAGAAAAAAGAAGGGATTTGGATGGACCTCTAATATCGCTTGTTTTAAAAGTTGCTTTCGCATTGTTTGCCAAGTGGGCAAACATTTAGTGACAGTGCCAATTTTTATCTATCTATAGAACAACTGTGAGCTTTATAGAAAACCTTATATTGTACAGTATAATAGTATGCTGCTGTTTTTATATTAAATTATTTTACATTGTACAGTACTGTCATCACCACTACTGGTTTACAGTACGTTTCATTGCACAACTTTTCCTATAAACACCAAAAATAAAAATGTATATCTTTTATTCCATACTGTATGTATTACTTATTATTGAATGCTTTCTACTTGTGCAACAGTAAATACTGTTTTCTTTTAATGGTACTGGTACTGTACTGTATGTCTCATTTGGATGGGTTTTTTTTTAGTAACCGTTAAGAGAAGTGCCCTTTCTTTCCATATTGTACTGTACTGTACTGGTACTGTATGTGAAGTGTGATGCTTTGTTGAACTGTTCATAAGAATTTCAGGTTTGCAAAAGGGGCTCGGTCAAAAAATACGTTTATTTTTTAATGCATACCGTAATACAAAAAACAGTTGCTGTGGTCTTTCTCTTCGTTATGGCATTGCAAGATTAGGGGGAGAGAGGGGTCTGCAGCTCTGAAAATACGGTAGAAAGAAACAAGTACTGGTAATTACTGGTAAATTATCAGTAATTACTGGTAAAAAAGATTAAACAATAACAACATTTCAAAAGACTTGTAAAAAAAACAAAACATTTTTTCCCCCAACATGATTTCTAAAAATGTACTGTACTGGAACACTGAGAGAGGGTGGAAGAGGGGGGTTTGTGTAAGATACAGGCTTGTTTGTACTTAAAGTAAGCACAGTATTGTGAACATACAGCCCCCCCCCCTTCCTTTTTTTGCAGCAGCTGAAAATCCTGTACAGGCATACCCCACATTAACGTACGCAATGGGACCAGAGCATGTATGTAAAGTGAAAATGTACTTAAAGTGAAGCACTACCTTTTTACCACTTATCGATGCATGTACTTTAAATCAAACGTCATATACGTGCATAACTGATGGAAATAATGTATTTGTAACAGGCTCTATAGTCTCCCCGCTTGCGCACAGCTTCGGTACAGGTAGGGAGCCGGTATTGCTGTTCAGGATGTGCTGACAGGCGCATGCGTGAGCTGCTGTTTGCCTATTGAGCGAGATGTACTTACTCGCGAGTGTACTTAAAGTGAGTGTACTTAAACCGGGGTATGCCTGTATACTGTAAATAAACCGACATGGTTAGTTTGATGAAAAACAACACATTAAAAACACCTTCTATTTTTTTTTTTGCACAAACGAATTTCTATACAGTAACATACTTACCTGTGCCTGATTGACAACAAATGATTAGACAATATACAGTAAGTATTTAAAAAAAATTAAAACCCATTTTTTTTGCACAAACAAATTTCTATACAGTACCATACTTACCTGTGCCTGATTGACAAAAAATGATTAGACAATATCAATATTTCGACACAATAAAAAACAAACTAACAATGATTAAACACATTAAACAATAAAACAATGCTACTGTAATTGTTTTTGTTTTTTTGGGATGAAAAACTTTTGCACTACTGTAGAGTTTGGGAAAAGTCGTTAGCAAGAACTATGTACATTAATGGCGCTATATAAATAAAGACATACAATACAATACAAGAGGGATGCCACTCCAAGCACGAGCCCTTGTATGCCTCAACAGGCCATTTATAGTGTCTCTCACAGCTCTCATAAGGGTAGGGGTAACACGGACATAACGCTCCAATTCATTCAAAATGGTCTTTCTTAAATTTGCTGGCAGAGCTCTCTTTCTTTTATTTCCTTCATAATTTACACTGTGGGTCCAACCGCTGTACATCTCAAAACTGATGTGGTGTTTAAATAAAGCCAGGGCAAATTTATCGGCTACACCAGCAGATATAGTCTTGTATTTCTCCCTGTCTTGCTGGGTCAAGATGATGTCCGGCATCGTTGGAAGCCTGGGTGGTGCTGGGGTACTTCTGACAGCGGGCGAGGGTAGGCAGTGTGGGAGGATGCTATCCTCCTGTTGTGGCCTTACCGGGGTTGTCACCTCGTCCTCAAAGGCATACTCGTACACGTATTCTGATGGATGGGGTGAGCGTGGGATGCTTGGTGGTGAGGGAAGCGTGAAGGTCACGTCATGCTGGCCACCCTCCTGCTCCTGCGTCGGACGTACAGGGACAGGAACTCGAGAATACATCCCCACAATCTTCCTTTCCATCTTCTACAACTTCCTTGCCATCTTCTCCATGTTGCTTTCCTTTTTCTCCATGCGCACATCCATACTCAACATGGTCTCCAAAATAAGATCAACCTTTTGGTCCGTACTGTAGACATCTGCATAGGTGGGTGGTGGAGAAGATGACCAGGGGGTTGCCAGGAGGAGAGCATCCTCAAAGATGGTTTGTGGAGCAGATGAGACGAGGGTTGACAGAAGAGCAGCAGCGTAGAGAATGTGTTGAGGAGCAGGTCGGCCGGGAGTTGACAGGAGAGCCGAAGCGTCGGGGATGGGTTGTGGAGCAGGTGAGCAAGGGGGAGCCAGGAGAGCAGCAGCGTCGGGATGGGTTGTGGAGCAGGTGAGCCGGGGGGTGCCAGGAGAGCAGCAGCGTCGGGGATGGGTTGTGGAGCAGGTGAGCCGGGGGGGGTGCCAGGAGAGCAGCAGCGTCGGGGATGGGTTGTGGAGCAGGTGAGCTGGGGGGTGCAAGGAGAGAATTGGGATTCCACTTGGCTTGCACAGTGCTAAGTGCGCCGATCTTCTTCCTTACAAAATAAGGCCCAGGAGTCTTAAACTTGGGAGCCTTCAGAACATTTTCTTTATTCTGCTTTGGTTTTCGCTTAGGCTTTGGCTGGGAAACAGCTTCCGCCTTTCGCTTGGCCAGCACGGCAGAAGCAAGCTGGTTTCTGCATCCGTAGAATCTGGGGCGATCCATGGAAACAGAAGGACGAATGCACAATGCAGTATCTGGACAAGAGCAAGTTCAGATAGAGATCAGTGTGTGAGAGTCTATGCAATTTGTCTCACCTTTTATGTAATTTTTTTCATGGGCATGGAGGACACGGGGTGCAGGTGTTAAAAGTGGGCGGACTGTGTACTAATCCAGTCGAGTGACATTGAGGCACATTAAATTAAATTTTTCCTATCAGCAGCGATGCCAAAGAAAAGGATTTCAAAAGATCTCAGCTTGAGAATAAAGGATATGTACCAGAATGGACACCGCATTTTACAGATCGAACGCTGGTTAGTTGCTTCGGGCTTCAGTTTAGTAAAAAGCACTGTTAGTTATCATGCGCATGGGAAGGCCAAAAATGTCCAAAGAAAGCCGACTGTCACTACTGAGTAAGTACTTACTGTATTGTCCTTCATAACTCTACCAACTGTACAGTACAGGTATGCCTGTGTTCAATATATTATTAATCTTTACAGTATCTTTCGACTGTACAGTATAACATTTTTGCCATTCTTACAATCAGTCACTAGCTTTTTAAGTCAACTCTACAGAAATATACTTTACTGTCTTCTGTACTTTAGGAGGTGGTGTGATAGTGTAATCATTTCAAAAGATTATGTTATCTTTGAACTAATAATCCTGCAGTTTGAGGGGCTATTTATTTAATATATTCATACTGTATACTGTAGCGCCCAAAGTGTACTCACAGTACAATACAGTAAGTGAAGCAGCAACATCAGGCAATAAGAAATCTGTGCGCTATTGGGATGCTTAATTTGCCTACTGTAACAAATTGTTCTTTTTTTCTTTACACATTAGGACGAACACTCTTCTGGTGGACCAAATGAGTGATGCGAATGACGAGACGTGTGCCACAAAGGTAAAGAATGCACTAGAGGCTACTCACAAAATAAAAGCATCAGAGACCACAATCAGGTTGATGAGACGGAAATTGGGATGGAAATATGGGCGTTTTAAGAAAGTACAGTATACAGTACGTCACCCATGCCCTCTTTTATATGTTAGGCTCCCTCCTAATACAGTATCATTCTGTACTGTATGTCCAGCATTTTGTGGCTCTAACATTTTTCCTTGTCATTACAGAGCGTATCCTATGATAAGGGTAGCCAACAAAATAAAAAGAGTGGGCCAGGCACGGCATGGATTGAAAGTGGCGAAACTTTCAATGATGTCATCTTTACAGACGAGACATCTGTAGCGCTTGAGAGGTTTGCCTGTTTTGGATTCTACAAAAAAGGACGCCAATCTCTGAAGCCACGTCCCAAGCTCCCAGTGAAGATGCATGTGTGGTGCCATCTCTAGACAAGGACCAGGATGCATCATTATCTTTGAGGGTAATATAATGAACAAATCCACATGCTGTGGCCTTACGCACTGGACAGCTGTACTGTATTCAGTATTTTGTACCCTAATGTTATATTTTTTTTCTTGTTTCCAGGAATCATGAATAAAGCGTTCTTCCAAGATCACATAATTACACATGTTTTTGAATACATAAAGAATGATTTCCCATCTGGTCACCGGTTCTTCCAGGACAATGATCCGAAACACACAGCGTCGACTGCTCACATTCTTGCCAGCGGTATCAACTGGGTTAAGATGCCAGTGGAGTAAGTTGGGTAACCTTTTCTCATTGTTTTACATAGTTTACTGTATATCTCCTTACGTAATTCACCTTTTTTCTCCCCTCCTACTGTATTACAGATCACCAGATTTGAATCCCATCGAAATGGTATGGCATGAGTTGAAGGATTATATCAGAAAAGTGTGGAAACCGTCCAAAAAGGAAGAATTGGAAAAGGGGATACTGAATTTCTGGATCAATATACTCACCGTAGCCAGATGTAATAAATATATTGATCATATTGCGACTGTGTTGCCTATTGTTATAAAACGTAATGGCCAGGCCTCGGGTGAAGTAATAAGGCACAGGTAAGTATGATACAGGTAAGTATGGCCCTAAAAATAACCATGTCTGCATTTATTGTTTCTTTTCATTTTCAGAACTGCCGCAAGCAAGGAAGGGTGGAGATGTGTGTAAGATAATAGTACGGTGTTCATGTACAAACCAGCTTGTATCTTACACAAACCCCCCCTCTCCGACCTCTCTCAGTAGTTACTGTATAGAAATTCGTGTTTGCCAAAAAAAATTATGTATTTAAAAAAATATTTTGAAATACTGTATTATCAGAGCTGCAGCCCCCTCTCTCCCCATCTAGCAATGCCATAACGAAGAGAACGACAAGAGCTACTGTATTGTATTTTTGTACTGTATTATGCATTAAAAAATAAAATTTATTTTTTAAACCCCCATTACAGACCTGAAATTCTTATGAACAGTTTAACAAAGAAAGCATATATATGAATAATATATAAAAAAACAAAAAATGCTTTATAAAAATTATTATATTTTTATTTTTTAATCAATCATTTCTGTTAATAATGCAATAAAATGCTGTAGAAAAATACTTTTTTCCTGCATTAAGGATTATCCAACACGTCTTCTGCCCAGCTCATGATAATCATACAACAGTACATTTACGTTAATGGCTCTGTTGGAGGGCTCTGTTGTTGTCTTGTTGTTAAGCTTTGAACTTCAAGTTGACTTGTTTTGTTACAGTACAGTACAATAGCAGTTTTAGAAGGGTTTTCATAGCTAGGCCTGTATCTCACACAACATGTTAATCTTGTTACTAGTGGTAATCTTATTAACAGCTCTGTGGGGGGGGAAGGGTGTTGATTTGTTGATAAGCGGTGAACTCAAAGATGACTTGGCACAGCACAATAGAAGAAGCTTTGAAGGGCTTATAGCGCGCATGTGTGGCATGGTTTGTCAGAGGTGTTGATAAGAGGTTGAAATCCTCGAGCCGTGTGTGTGCGGTGGGGGGGAGGGGGTGCGAGCTGTGCTAGGTTTATGAAGTTCCAAGCTGTAGTTCAAAGACATATTCTCAACAGGTCATGATAATGTTTTGCTCCCCACACCCCCAAATAAAAAAAACCAGTACTACAGTATGCCACCCACCTCTGAATGAACGTAAATGACTAGTATGGAATTAAAAAGCAACAGTACTGTTTGATTCTCATAATATCCATAATTGCTACAGTATGCAAGCCCATGGTGATAAACCCAAAAAATATATACTGCATTTGTAAAACTTGAATCTCAGAATAACCATACTTGCTATGCAAGCCATGGCGATAACCAAAAAAAAATACACGGCATACAGTACAGTATATATTTTTAAAACTTGAACTAACTTCCAAATGAATGGGAAGTTATACACGCATGCGCATTAATAATGAAGAAGGTCCCAGGTCCCAACCAAAGAGAATTACACGCAGGCGCAGAACGGTAAGAGCAGGCTCAGGAAGATTAATGCAACCACAAAGCAAAGCATTTGAAAATGGATGGTTTTTCAGAGGTGTTGATAAGAGGTTGAAATCCTCGAGCCGTGTGTGTGCGGTCGGGTGGAGGGGGTGCGAGCTGTGCTAGCTTTATGAAGTTCCAAGCTGTAGTTCAAAGACATATTCTCAACAGGTCATCATAATGATTTGCTCCCCACACCCCCAAATAAAAAAAACCCAGTACTAGAGTATGCCACCCACCTCTGAAAAAACGTACATGACTAGTGTGGAATTAAAAAGCAACAGTACTGTTTGGTTCTCATAATATCCATAATTGCTACAGTATGCAAGCCCATGGTGATAACCCCAAGAAATATATACTGCTACAGCAGCTTTTATTCTAACAAATCGCCGTTTTTTCCCTGGCTTTTTCCTGGAATGCGATGCTCGTCACCTGGCGCATGCCGCGTTTATTTTGCGTTCCCAGCCACGGGTCATGCGCGGCTGACGCGCGGTTGATGCGTTTATTGAGAATGGTTCGGATTTAATAGGTTGCAATTCTTCGCGTGTCCGCCAGATGGCAGATATTCATGAATTGTAATGCGCATGCGCTTCAGTAATGTGTCGACTTGCAGGTGTTTCGTTTAAAAAAGATACCACAGTGTGCTATTGTAACTTGGCCTTGAGACTGAAGGATGAGTTTGCAAAAATGTATCAATTTAGGCTTTTCATATTAAAGAAAGACAAAGACCAGTTTCGGTTACAGTATTTTCCAGAGACCCGCCCGCCAAGAGTGTTCAAGTGCAGCCCGCTTTCCAAAAACCCAACAGAAGTTACGCGTATTTGATTTGGGCCGCGATTAATGCAACAGAGGATAAGATGGCAATAGTTGTTCAAATTTATCAGTATTTTATCGAAAACTATGACTTTTACAAATTTTCGCCAACTCCTCATACGTGGAAGCGTGCAATAAGGAAAAGGTTATGTAGCGATCCCTGTTTTTATCGTATTGAGCCACAATTTGTTGGAGGGTATTGGTGTGTATCACCGGCTTTTTCCTGTATCTATGATCATGATGATGGCAAAAGGCGAAGGGTCATGTTAAAACCAACTAAGAAACGACAGTCGCTGCCAAGCAATGCACCAGCACCAGCTTCCAATGACGGTCCCGCCGTCAGTGACAACCCTGAGCCTGAGCCGGATTTTGCGTGCAGTTTCGATCAAGCTTTCATGTACCTAAGCAATTTCCAGCCTCATCAGCTGACTACAGGTTGATTAGTCCCACTGCAAACTATCGACGTGGATGATCAAGAACGCTGGACTGGCAGTGGACCGGCGCCGGCGCCAGCTGAATGGGAAATTCTATGGTGAGTATTGTTGCCGTATTATTTTCTGTGTTTTTTTTATTTTGACAATACAATATCAATATCGGTGCGATTCAAAAGTCAAGCGATTCTCCTGTAAGCAATATCATTGGCTGAGCGGCTTCTACAGTGCTGCAGATACTGAACAATTAGTGGAACGCTAGGCGCATGCACATTGGAGCCTTCTTGAAACGCATATGCGTGTCATTGCATCGACGGTAGGCGCATGCGCATGTGAACAGGAGACACCCCCAAGAAAATTATTGGTGGGACTGGCTGGGAACTTCTTTAGGGGGCTGACAATTACAGTTAAACTTTTCTTTTTGTTTTTTCTCAAAAAAGAAAACGGCTAATGGAGGATAATATCGCTTTGTGTAACAATGCCTGCACATTGCTGATTTAAAAACCCACGTACCGGAGTCTACAGTTTATTTGCCGTTATTATTGATTAGGATCGAATACTGTACCTGAAACAGTATGCTGATGTTTTCCGGCCATACAGTATACTGTACAATACTTTTTTATATACAGTACAGTATACTGTGTAATAAACCCCCAAAAATAAAAACTATGCATTTATTCTACATGTATCACATACATTATGTGTCTTCTACAGTATACAGTGCCAGTACATACAGTACAGTACAGTTTGTGTCTTCTATTTTTTTTTAATACTCTTATACCGAGCATGCCTACAGTATAAAGTGCAGTATGCCTCGACATTCTAGAAACACTGTATTTTGTTACAGTAGCAAATGAGCAAATGGAACAATGTTAGACAAATCAACATGTTCTTTTATTGGTGGAGTAAGTACAAAAACATTTATTTACAAATACTGTACAATGTAGAAACATTTTAAGTGCACAGCAATTCAAAACATCAACAGGTGTATGGTTTACTGCTACATGTGTGAAAACATTTATGTCAGTCAGTATGGTTTACAGTCACATGTTTTAAAAACAAATTCTTTATTCATAAAATAAGCAAAACGCAACATCTCCTTTATTAAAGAAACATATAAAGTACAGTGGGATGGTGTGCAAAACTGTCAGTCAGACCTTCACCACTACAGTCCTGGAGGGCAGCAAACAGGGCAGGTTTTCAGGACAACCTTGAAAACCGTGACTGTTTGCGGCCCCAGGGACTGGAATTGTGCAGGTCCTGTGTGTGTGGACAGCAAGTTAAAACATATCTGTATAAATACAAGTAAAAAAAACACAAAACAACATCTCCTTTATTTAAGTACAGCAGGTCAAATCATGAAGAGTACAATACAGTTCAGCACAACAGTATGGTCTTACAGAAAGTCCTCCGCATTGTCCGTCCATGGCCGATAACCTTGCATGGTGCAAAACGCCATTAATGCAGTCTCGAACGCCTTTCATTATAGGATCTGTAATTGGATAAAAGCGCCGCATTTCATTCCGAATGTTCCATCTTAAATTGTCAGGAAGCGCTTTTTTTACGCGATTTCCGTCGTAGTTCACTTTGAAGGCCCAGTCGCAGTACAACGAGTAGGGAACATAGTGCTTAAAAAGTAACAAGGCATACTTGTGGGGTGCACCAGCACTCTTCACCCTATACTTCTCCCTGAGCGCCGATGGCAGATCGCACAGTGTAATGTCGGGTACCGTATCGATGCGAGCGACTGTAGGTCTTTTGGGAGCAGGTGTGCTTGAGGCGATGGGCGATGGTAGGTTGTCTGGGATGAAGCTTTCCTCCTGTCTTGGTCGCTGTGTTGTCTCCTGGCGTGGTCTTGACGGGGTTGTCATGTCCTCCTAAACGGCATACATGTACACTACATCTTCTGGTGGAGGGGGTGCGCTTGGTGATGGAAGGGGGTTGAAGGTCCCATTCATCACATCCATGTCACCCCCCTGCTCCAGCGTCGGGGAAACAGGGGCATTAACACCGTGCAAATAATGTATGCCCGCTATGTCAGCCTCTATCTTCTCCATCTGTCGATCCATCCGTTGATCCATATGTATCATCTGTTGATCCATTTGTAGCATTGTCTCCAGAAGCAGATCTATCTTTGCTAGCAGAATAGAATTCCCGGGGAGATCCACAGTTATCCCATTCAGCATCAAGTCTAACGAGCTGCTTCTTGTGCACGGTGTGTGAACATCTGGGGGGATGGGTGCAATGGAGGATGAGATGGGGGTTCCATGGAGATAAGCGGCATCGACATCGAAGAAGAGTGGAGGAGGTACCTGTGGATATCCGGTAGAGGAGAAGCGGCAGCGTCATCGAAGAGGGATGGAGAAAGTGACCTTTGGATTTCTGGGCGAGAAGCAGAGTTGTCTAAGAGCAAAGGAGAAAGTGACCCGTGGATTTCAGAGGCAGCATCGTCGGATAGAACTGGAGAAGATGGCCTGTGGGTTTCCGTGAGGGCGGCGGCAGCGTCAAGGACGAAGGGTGGAGAAGACGAGCTGAAGATTTCCGGGACAGCGGCTGCAGAATCGTTGAAGCGTATGTGAGGAAGTGGTCTGCGGGTTCGATGGGTTGGCTGATAATCGTTTTGCGTCGAGAGTACATCACCGTATATCTTCTTGACATAATAAGGCTGACGTCTATGAAAATCCTTAGCCTTTGGGGTCAGCAGAAGGTTTTCTTTATTGGCCTTACTCTGTCGCTTTTGCCGTGGCGTGGAAACGGCAACCGCCTTTCGCTTTTTCTGCTTGACAGGCACGGCAGAGGCGAGTGGGTTCCTGCGTCCGTAGAATCGGGGTTGCTCCATGGAAGCAGGTGGCACAATGCAGTATCTGGACAAGGGCAAGTTCAGATAAATATCATGGAGTGGTGGGCTAATCAAAGTGTGTAACCTTTTATGCATGGCGACCAGGTACAGGTGTTGAAAGTGGGCGTACACTAATGTGAGTCATTACCGTATAAATACACCATCCATTTTGTGGATTCACTGCACATTAAATACACATCGACTAAACATCGAATATACATTCTTGTGTTTGTATTTCTTTCTACTCACAGCAGTGCCTGTTAAAAAGATTTCCCGGGAGCTTAGCATGTGAATTAAGGACATGTACACAAGCGGACACCGAATTGCTGCTATCCAACGCTGGTTAGCTACTTCTGGCATCATTGTGCCAGCAACCACCGTGAGCTATCATGCACATGGAAAAAACAGAGACCGCAAAAGGGCACCAACGCGTAAGTATATTTATACAACTTTAAAATAAAATTAATTTTAATTTAAATCTAATAATTTTGTTATTTCTGTTGATTTATATTACAACAGTATATATATTTTGTATATTTATATTTATATTACAACAGTATATATATTTTGTATATATATATAGTACAACAGTATATATATTTAATATATTTATATTTATATATAAATTTTATATTGCTGCATATTAATAAAACAATATATTTTGTTTACATTGTAGGGAGACATCTCTTCTGGTGGACAAAATAAGTGAGGAGAATGATGAGAAGAGTGTATTAAGGGTCAAAAACACTCTGCAGGAAAAGTACAATCTGACTGTATCCGAGAGCAGCATAAAGAAGATGAGACGCAGCATTGGATGGAAATATGGACGTGTGAGGTTAGTACTGGACAGTACAGGAGGTAAAAGTGTTGTTTAGGAAACGGTACTGTACCGCTAAAATTATTTATTCCTTGTCATTACAGAGCGTACCCCATGATACGGGACGCAAACTAAATCAAAAGAGTGGTCAAGGCCCAGGCATGGATCGACAGTGGGGAGACTTTCCAGGATTGCATCTTCACTGATGAGTCTACTGTGTCGCTGGAGAGATTTGCAAGCTTTGCATTCCACAAAAAAGGCTGTATATCTTTGAAGCCGCGGCCAAAACACCCCGTGAAGCTGCATGTGTAGGGTGCCATCTCTAGGCGTGGACCAGGATGCATTGTCATCTTTGAAGGTAAAATATATCAAATATAATGTAGTCCTTATGCACTGTACTTTACAAGTGTAACCTTACTGTATGCACTGTACTGTACTATTGTGCAGTTTTTTGAGGACTTTTCTTGCTATTGGAATAATGAATAAAGCTTTCTTCCAAGACAACATTGTCCCTGAGATATATGACACGCGATTTCCCCAATGGTCACCGCTTCTACCAGGACAACGATCCGAAGTACGCCTCGTCAACAGCGCATATCCTTGAGCACGGTATCAACTGGGTGAAGACGCCAGCGGAGTAAGTGCAGTAGACCGTGCCTCATTTTTTTCTCCAATGTTTTTACTGTGTACTGTATCTCTTAAACTAATTGTCCTTTCTTTCCAATGACAGATCGCCAGACTTCAATCCGATCAAAATGGTCTGGCATCAGTTGAAGGACCAAATCCGGAAAGTGGCGAAACCCTCCAAAAAGGACGAGTTGTTGAAAGGCAAAATGAGTTTTTGGAACGATGTAATCACCGTGGAACGCTGCAATAAATATATAGACCATATTGCCAATGTGTTGCCCATTGTCATCGCGTGTAATGGGCAAGCATCAGGAAAGTAGTACTGTGCTGTAGTATTGTAAGTACAGTATGATACAGGTAAGTATGGCACAGATTTTTTCTTTCCTAATAGTCAGAGTATACAGTAGTTACAGTTTTTTCTTTACAGAGATAGCAGCACCAGCCATCAGGTTATAGTACACAGTATTGAACAGTAGTCAGAGTATACAGTAGTTCCAGTATAGACTAGTTTGACAGTAACTGCCTACTAACTGCTCAATTTTTTTCTTTCCAAAGAAAGCAGCACCAGCCATCTATAGTATTACTACACATCACACAATGCCATAATACAGTACGCACATACTGTAACTGCACTAATTTTTTGTTTTCTTGTCGTTTCAGGAAAAAAGGGTGGCCTGAAGGGAGGTGGGGTTTTGTGTCCAGTCTAATCTGTTTTGTACAGTAAAATGAATATAAACAGCATTATTGATGTACACAAAACCTCTCCTCTCTCAATGAACTACTGTACTGTACTGTACACGGAGTGAGGAACAAGATATAGGCGGAAAAAATAATATTACTATGTATACTGTATATATATATATATATATATATATATATATATATATATATATATATATATATATATATATATTATACATTACAGTATATATATTATTAAATAATATTCTTATAAATGTGCATAATTCATGTTTCTCCATGTTTTACAAATGTTTTCTAAATGTTTATCCAATTTCAATCTGCCAGAAGAACTTAATAAAGACTGCATTATGCATTATTCATGATTATTTTTATATTTGGATTTTTTGGTTCCTGATGAAATAAAATAAATATTTATTCACATTCCTGTTAATCATAATCATTGACAACAACCACACCCCCTCCCCCCCACCACCCCTACAGTAAAAGAATGAATGACAAAACAACATGAATCAGTTAATGTTTTTTTTTACTCTCAATTCTCACAATGCTGTGCACATCAGATTTACATTTCAAATTCGAGAAGGGATTTTCCAAAGCGTTACCATAAACAAATCCTCAAAGGGTTTGGGGGGTTGGGTGAGTCATGTGCAGTAATCAGCTAGCTCCCATCTCAAAGAGGCTTAGAGTACACGCAGGCGCAGTGAGGCGATTGACACTCGGCTAGGGATGGATTAAAAACACTAACTAACTTCAGAAAATTAATGACTCTGTGGAGGTGTCTGTCGAAAATAGTTTGTGTGTGCGTGGGGGAGGGATGAAGGATTAGTTGTGCTGCAGTTCAAAGAAATGACATACTGTAGAGTAGAGTACAGTAATTTCAAAAGGCAGTTCATCATAATAATTTGATCAATAAACCCCCAAATACAACCCCAAAATAAAGTACATAAAAAGCAAGTCACTTTATCTCCCTGTGCCTCAGGCACCAAAAACATACAGTAGATTGTAAGCTCCACTGGACAGGGAGGGGCCTGTGCCTGCAAAATGTCTCTGCAAAGCGCTACGTATACTGTAACTAACAGCGCTATACAAAAACATGCTATTAACATTATTATAATATCAAGGTGATGCTCTGTGCAAATCAAATTCGAGAAGGGATTTTCCAAAACATTGCTGTAAACAAAGCCTCAAAGTTCCCGTCTCAAAGAGAATTACACGCAGGCGCAGTGAGGCTTTGTACTGTAGCTCGGCTATGGACGGATTAAGAACACAATGGCAAGATTCAGAAAATTAACGGTTCTGTGGAGAGGGGGGGGGGGGTTGGGTGACTCATGCGCAGTAAGCAGCTAAGCAGCTAAGCAGCTAAGCAGCTAAATAGCTCCCATCTGAAAAAGTATCACACGCAGGCGCAGTGAGGCTTTGAAGCTCGGCTATGGACGGATTAAGAACACAATTGCAAGATTCAGAAAATTAACGACTCTGTGGAGAGGGGGGGTTGGGTGACTCATGCGCAGTAAGCAGCTAAGCAGCTAAATAGCTCCCATCTGACAAAGGATCACGCAAGCGCAGTGAGGCTTTGAAACTCAGCTATGGACGGATTAAGAACACAATGGCAAGATTCAGAAAATTAACGGTTCTGTGGAGAGGGGGGGGGTTGGGTGACTCATGCACAGTAAGCAGCTAAGCAGCTAAGCAGCTAAGCAGCTAAATAGCTCCCATCTGAAAAAGGATCATACGCAGGCGCAGTGAGGCTTTGAAGCTCGGCTATGGACGGATTAAGAACACAATGGCAAGATTCAGAAAATTAACGACTCTGTGGAGAGGGGGGGTTGGGTGACTCATGCGCAGTAAGCAGCTAAGCAGCTAAATAGCTCCCATCTGAAAAAGGATCACACGCAGGCGCAGTGAGGCTTTGAAGCTCGGCTATGGACGGATTAAGAACACAATGGCAAGATTCAGAAAATTAACACTCTGTGGAGAGGGGGGGGGGGTCAGGTGACTCATGCGCAGTAAGCAGCTAGTTCCCATCTCAAAGAGGCTTAGAGTACACGCAGGCGCAGTGAGGCGATTGACACTCGGCTAGGGACGGATTAAAAACACAATGACTAACTTCAGAAAATGAATGACTCCGTGCAGGTGTCTGTCGAATAACTCTGTGGAGAGAGGGGGGGTTGGGTGACTCATGTGCAGTAAGCAGCTAAGCTTCCATTGAACAAGGATTACACGCAGGCAAGATTTGGCAAGATTCCAAAAATTAAAGACAGGCGCATGAAGTTCAAAGCTAAAGACATAATTTAATTTCAAAAGGCAGTTCATCATAATATTACACCCCCAAATACAGTACGTAAAAAGCACACAAATCAACCATGTGCAGTCAAACGCACACGGGGTCGCAGTCAAAAGCTACTGTACAGCACAGATTGAATATCGTAATACAGTAAGATGGTTTTTGCAGGCTTGTGGAGAAAAAAAAATAAAAAAATTACAATAAAAAATTTTTTTTTAATTTTTAATTTTTTTTTGGTCACTTACTCAGGCAAGCAAGCAGTGGTGGGTGAAGTTTGAAGTATGTCCTGGGCACAGAGTAAAACAAATAATACATGGTTACAAGTACAGTTTTATAAATGAACAAGGTATACATTATATACAAGACATTGCGTGCACAGTTAAAGAAAATATATATTATGAGCATATGAAACAGTTACAGACCAGATTAAAGTGTGAGACAGCCTTAGATTTGAAAGAACTTAATCTGGTGGTGGATATGAGAGTCTCTGGTAGGTTGTTCCAGTTTTGGGGTGCACGGAAGGAGAAGGAGGAACGTCCGGATACTTTGTTGAGCCTTGGGACCATGAATAGTCTTTTGGAGTCTGATCTCAGGTGATAGGTGCTGCATGTGGTAGGGGTGAGGAGCTTGTTCAGGTAGCTGGGTAGCTTGCCCAAAACGTATTTGAGGGTGAAACAGGAAAGGTGAACTTTGCGCCTAGACTCTAGTGATGACCAATCTAGTTCTTTGAGCATTTCGCAGTGATGTGTGTTGTAGTTGCATTGGAGAACAAAATGACAAATTGAATTGTAGAGGTTGTCAAGTTTGTTAAGGTGGGTTTGAGGAGCTGAGCCATATACTATGTCTCCATAGTCAATAATTGGCATTAGAATCTGCTGTGCAATACGCTTTCTGACCAGGAGACTTAGGGAGGATTTGTTCCTGTAAAGTACCCCTAGTTTGGCATAGGTCTTGGTTGTCAGGGTATCAATGTGCATCCCAAATGTTAAGTGGGAGTCAATCCATAAGCCCAGGTATTTAAAACTAGTGACAGGTGTTAGGGTAGTGTTAGCATTGATTCTAATCAGGAGCTCAGTCACTGGAAGCTTTACAAATTTAGTCTTGGTCCCAAATACCATTGTTACAGTCTTGTCAGTGTTTAAAAACAGTTTGTTTTGGGAAATCCAGTTTTCGAGTCTCAAAAAGTCAGACTAAAAGAACGTATATGACTAGTGTGGAATTAAAAAGCAACAGTACTGTTTGATTCTCATAATATCCATAATTGCTACAGTATGCAATCCCATGGTGATAACCCCCAAAAATATATACTACATTTGTAAAACTTGAATCTCAGAATATCCATACTTGCTATGTAAGCCATGGCGATAACCAAAAAAAAATACACGGCATACAGTACAGTATATATTTTTAAAACTTGAACTAACTTCCAAATGAATGGGAAGTTATACACGCATGCGCATTAATAATGAAGAAGGTCCCAACCAAAGAGAATTACACGCAGGCGCAGAACGGTGAGAGCAGGCTCGGGAAGATTAATGTAACCACAAGCAAAGCATTTGAAAATGGATGCTGCTTTGCTATTCGCACTCGAGTGTACTATAAAAAGCCGCTCGGTTATTTGCTACTAAGGTGGAAATAAAATGAAAATAAAATTAAAAAAAAAAAACATTTACAAAAAAAACATCTGAGGCAAGAATCGAACCCTCAGCTATACAGTAATACCTGCTGACAGGATGACCGGATTTGCGAACATGTTACTGTAATACAGCATATGTTTTTTCTTTAATCATACAGTATCTGCTGGCACCTACCCCTCAAATAAAAATCACTTCGTACAGTAAAGAATCAAAACATACAGTTGTTTGGAAAGGCATTTAGAATTTTTTTTTAATAAGCAGTTCACCTTAACCAAGGAAAGTCATGTAGAAAACACTAAGCATGAAGTCTATTATTAATAATTTGATTCTACTTGACTACAGTATCGCAGACATGCATGAAATGTGACAGCTTACAATAGAAGGGCTTTGGAATTTGCGCATGCGTGGCAGGCAGTTCAGCGATTTCAGCCAACATGTTAATCGTGACATAGAATTACTATTGGATTTTGATGACAACAACTCGCGATTACCCACTTGAGTTTCTCGATGGTAACGGTATTGCAGAACACGCTAAAATACCATTTTCTAATCCGGACAAAACGATAATCAAACCGCTTTTTTAAATCAGCACGATTAGATCAAATTGCACGCCATCTACAATTCCGATCTACACACCGCGTGAAGTGTTCGAATAACGGCCGCTGCATCAGTACATGTATCTTACTAACTTGATAGTGTACCAGCAAACATTAGCAGGGGGTTCATTTAAAGGGCAATACTCCCGTGATCAGAAAACAACCATCTTGACAATATTTCAACCTTGTGACACACCTTTATACAAACAAATTATTACTTCTTGTGATGTAACACCTTCATGACTCAACATGTTACATACAAATGTCATGATTGAGTTATTATTTTCTCGCAATTAATCATATTGGGTAGCAGCATCGGTTACACTGTGGATTCACGAATGGTGTCTAATTGATGATTACATCACATATAATTATGTGTGTAACACATTTGAATTAAAGTAGAATTAATTTTTGACTGACTATCAAATCTATTTGATTTTCAGGGTGGCATTGGTGGTTAGGGGAGATTGTTCATAGTGTATTTTATTGTTACATATATTTTGCACAGTGTTACATGATGCACAGATTAATTTCATCCTGTACACACTCGATGCAATTGTCTGACATTTCATATACATTTGTATACAGTAGCTGCTGGTTTGTTGGTTTATATTTACAATTGCTGCAGGATTTATTATAACATGCAATGTGGTGATTTTAAGATTAAGAATTCATGTTTTGATTTATGCATGTTTTATATGTTTCATAATGGGCAAATAATCTATTATCCATATCTGGATAATAGTTATTTTGCCCATTATTGTACTGTATGTGTTGGGGGGGGGGAGGTGGTGGATATATGTATTTAATGTATACACTACCGACCAAATTTATTCTTACTTGGCTAGCTCCGCGAATTTCGGAATATCCCGGTGATGTGCGGTTTTGTATCGTTTTCTCCTGGGGTATATAGCGTTATATCGAGCCCGTTATTTAAGCATTTTATTCCCGCTGGCTGCAATACTGCAATGCCGTGTAAAAACGCATGGGGGCGTTTGTGAGCTGTTGTCTTTGAAGCCGAGAAATTCATGAATTGTAATGCAGTATATACTGTATATATACAGTATATACTGTATAACAACAACCCCTATAACCCCTACCTATAACCCCTAACATACACATACAGTACTGTATATGCACATCAATGATACTATAGGCTGTCCCCTGGCGAGATGTGTTTGCAGCAGAGAGAGAACCGCTGCTATCTCTGAGCAAACATCGGCACATTAAAAATTATTTAAAATACATTTTTATTCATAGTGTAGATGTGCAGGGGGTCTCCGGAGCTGAACCGCGTTGGTTTCAGGTCCGGGGACCCCCTGCTTCCCAAGATACAGGCCCCTTTATGAGGTGCCGGTATTCCTCTGCATTTCAAGGTCCCGATCACGTGACCGCGACATGTAAACCAAGCAGAGGGATACCGGCACCCCTTAAAGGGGCTTGTATCTCGGGAAGCAGGGGGTCCTCGGACCTAAAACAAAAACATTTCTGCTCCGGAGACCCTCTGCACATGTACAGTATAAATAAAACACATATAAAAATAAACACTCGTTCCTTACCTTAGCGGCTATGTGCTATGGTAACGAAACAGCATTTCTGTATTTTAATAATATTGTACAGTGAACAGGGGGTTCCCTGAGCCAGAAATTAATGCTCAGGGTACCCCCTGCTCCTGCACAATATTATTAAAAATACAGAAATGCTGCTTCATTACCATAGTTGACAGCCGCTAAAGCAATGAAGGGGTTAATCCCCCGTGCCCGCTTCATTGTGGGTAGCGGGGGTGGGTGAAGGGGGTATTTGGCCCTTGGTGTGAGTTTAGGACTTGCGGGGGGGTTGCGGGTGCACTTAACCCCTTCACGACCGTAGCAGTTAATACCGCTATGGTCATGAAGGGGTTAACCCCTACCGCTACCCCCCCGCAAGCCCTAAACAACCACCGTTGGGGCTAATACCCCCTTCACCCACCCCCGCTACCCACAATAAAAAAAACTCACACACAGCAGCAGCACAAAAAATAAATAAATAAATCTAAATAAATAAATATAGATAAATACATTTAAAATACATTTTTATTCAAAGTGTAGATGTGCAGGGGGTCTCCGGAGCTGGTTTCAGGTCCGGGGACCCCCTGCTCCCTGAGATACAGGCCCCTTTATGAGGTGCCGGTATCCCTCTGCATTTCAAGGTCCCGATCACGTGACCGCGGCATGTAAACCAAGCAGAGGGATACCGGCACCCCCTAAAGGGGCCTGTATCTCGGGGAGCAGGGGGTCCCCGGACCTAAAACAAAAACGTTTCTGCTCCGGAGACCCTCTGCACATCTACAGTATGAATAAAACACACACATCAATAAAGAATCGTTCTTTACCTTTGCGGCTATGTGCTATGGTAATGAAGCAGCATTTCTGTATTTTTAATAATATTGTACAGTGAGCAGGGGGTTCCCTGAGCCAGAAATTAATGCTCAGAGGACCCTCTGCTCCTGCACAATATTATTAAAAATACAGAAATGCTGCTTCATTACCATAGCTGATAGCCGCTAAGGCAATGAAGGTTTAAGGCAGAATAAACAATAAATACATTAAATACATATTTTTAATGTGTGTGTTAAACCTCCCTGCCTTGACTGTAACCTGTGTAAGATCCCCTCCCCCTATTGTGTGTGTTAAACTTCCCTGCCTTGACTAATCTATGTAAAATCCCCTCCCCCTATTGTGTGTGTTAAACTTCCCTGCCTTGACTGTAATCTATGTAAAATCCCCTCCCCCTATTGTGTCTGCTAAACTTCCCTGCTTTGACTAATCTGTGTAAGCCCCCCTCCCCCTATTGTGTCGGTTAAATCTCCCTGCCTGTGTTTCTGAGTGCAGTATACTGTATGTAAATGGGTGGAGGGGGATCCCGTGTAAATAACCACACCCACGCCAACTACACACTACACACTACCCACAATAAAAAAAATCACACACAGCAGCAGCACAATAAATAAATAAATCTAAATAAATAAATAAATAAATAAATGAATATAAATAAATACATTTAAAATACATTTTTATTCATAGTGTAGATGTGCAGGGGGTCTCTGGAGCTGAACCGCTGTGGTTTTAGGTCCGGGGACCCCCTGCTCCCCGAGATACAGGCCCCTTTAGGAGGTGCCGGGATCCCTCTGCTTTGTTTACATGCCACGGTCACGAGATCGGGACCTTGTAATGCAGAGGGATACCGGCACCTCATAAAGGGGCCTGTATCTCGGGGAGCAGGGGGTCCCCGGACCTGAAACCAACGCGGTTCAGTTCCGGAGACCCCCTGCACATCTACACTATGAATAAAAATGTATTTTTTTTTTTTTAATGTGCCGATGTTTGCGCAGAGAGAGCAGCGGTTCTCTCTCTGCTGCAAACACATCTCGTCCCCGCCGGCCTACAGTATCATTGATGTGCATATACAGTACTGTATGTGTACAGTACTGTATGTTATGGGTTATAGGGGTTGTTGTTATACAGTATATATATATAAATATATAAATATACATATATATACTGCATTACAATTCATGAATTTATGCCATCTGGCGGACACGCGAAGCATTGCAGCCTAGTAAATCCTGAACCATTATCAATAAACACATCAACCGCGCGTCAGCCGGGCATGCGCCTTGCTGGGAAGGCAAAAGGAGCCCGGCATGCTCCAGGTGAACAGCGTGGCATTCCAGGAACATGCCAGGTAAAAGCCGGTGATTAGTAAGAATAAAAGCTGCCGCAGCAGTAGGTCCGGTTAATTTTTTTTACATACAGGGTTTGTTCCTTTGGTCTGCGTGAGATCTCTAGAGACCACCTGAGGTATCCTCTGGTATTTCATGGGTACCAGGCTGCATGGTCCACAGGGGGACACCTGCAGGGAAGAACCAGTGGCCCCACATCTGTGGGGGCACTGCGGACCATAGTGCCAACCTGTGGGTCCCCAGACCCCCGTGGGAACCACCCAAGGCCCCTCAGACACCTGTGGGTCTTACCCGGGGCCCCCAGACATCTACGGGCCTACCGTGGGGACCCAATTGTGGCCCACGGTGACCCGCGGAGACCACCTGGTGGGCCATGGAGCCTGGCGGGACCCACCAACAGGCCTCCAGAACCTGTATGAAACAAGTTGCTGGTAACCTGTAGGTCTGTGAGGTGACCCGTCATGCCCACCGGGGACTCACGTGGGCCTGGGGTATAAACCCTGTATGTAAAAGAATAAATCATGTATTTATGGGGGGGCACAGGGGGTGGGTTATGTATTTAATAAATATAATGATGTTTATTGTGGGTCAGTGTATTGTTTTTATTGTGGGTACTGTGGGTGGGGGTAGGGGGTATTGGCCCCAAGGGTATGTGAGAAGACCTCCCGGCTGGGTAGTGGGTGAGGGTGGTTAGGCCTCACGTGGTGGGGGGTTAGTGGGGGAAGGTATGTAGGCCTCCTAAGTGGTGGGTGAGGGTGGGTTAACCCCTTAATTACTGTAGCGGTTAATAACCACTATGGTGATTAAGGGGTTAGGGGACATTACAATGGCTATTGTGATTTTTGTGCATGTTTTACAGCACCGGAGGGACATGGGAAGGATGAAGATGAGGATGAAGACGGCCTTCATCGTGGGTGCCTGTAAAAGGTAAGTGGAATATGTTTTTACTGCATTTATTGTAATTTATATGTATTTAAAATGAGCAAATGCATTATTATCCATATGTGGATAATAGTAATTTTGCCCAATACTGTATAGTATGTGTTAGGGGGTTGTATTTAGTTATAAATATTTTTTATTATTTTTGGAGGCGCAACATTGGTACCGCAGGCCCGTGCGTACCTCGGGACTCCCACGGGGACCCCCAGACTCCTGTGGGGTCCCCCGCTTGGTGAGCCGGGGTCCCCAACCCCCAGACTCCCACGGGGTCATCTGGGAACACCCACGCGACCCCTGGTATATGGGTTTTGCGCATGCAAAAATGAAAAGCAATATTTTTTCTAAGTCCAGCTTTTTTTGCGTCTACTCTGACCTGACGTTTTCTGATCTACGCAACTTTCGCGTACGCTACTGCTGCGGCCGAGTTTATTTGAGCATTTGCCCGTTCTCGGCCGCAGCAGTAACCTGGCGCGCGCCAGAGGGTGCCGGGCGCGCGCCGAAGACACGGAGGAGCGCCCTCCGATCGAGGCTTTCTCTCTCCCGCTGCCGGGTCCGCTGGGTCCCCCGGAACCCCCTGCCACCGTCCCCCACATCGCGGGACACCAGGGCTCCCTCGGGGTGCCCTGGATGCACGTGCAGGGGGCGCAGGCACCCGATGACGCGTGACCACGCGTCAATGACGCGCGGCACGCCGAGGGAGTGCGGCTAGCATGCCGGGGCATCCCCAGGCTTGCGGAGCTAGCCGCACTCAAATAAAGTGTGCCGGTAGTGTAAGGTTGCGTTGCTTAGTGCATCCCGCTTAAGGGCAGAATTTAACTCAAACAGGGTTACGAATGAGAAAAGTTGGACTTAGAAAAAATTCCGGAAGAAAGTCAGTTTTAGAGCACAAAGTGCCTGTTTGCGTTGCTTAGTGCATTGGGTTATGTATTTAATAAATATAATGATGTTTATTGTGGGTCAGTGTATTGTTTTTATTGTGGGTACTGTGGGTGGGTGGAGGGGGTATTGGCCCCAAGGGTATGTGGGTAGACCTCCCGGCTGGGTAGTGGGTGAGGGTGGTTAGGCCTCACAGGGTGGGGGGTTAGTGGGGGAGTGTATGTAGGCCTCCCGAGTGGTGGGTGAGGGTGGGTTAACCCTTTAATGACTGTAGCGGTTAATAACCGCTATGGTGATTAAGGGGTTAGGGGACATTACATTGGCTATTGTGATTGTTGTGCATGTTTTACAGCACTGGAGGGGATGGGCAGGATGAAGATGAGGATGAAGATGGCCTTCATTTTGGGTGCCTGTAAAAGGTAAGTGTCATATATATTGACAGTATTTATTGTAATTTATATGTATTTAAAATGGGCAAATGCATTATTATCCATATGTGGATAATAGTAATTTAGCCCATTACAGTACTGTATGTGTTAGGGGGCAGGGGGATGTGTGTTGTTTATTGGAAGCAATTGTCCCCAATAAACATGTTAATGTGCCTTAACCCGTTCATTGCCTTAGCGGCTATCCGCTAAGGTAATGAAGCTGCATTAATGTAAATTTTAATAATTTTGTGCGGGAGCAGGCGGTCCCCTGAGCTGAACCGCATTGATTTCTGCCTCAGAGACCACCTGCTTTCCGAGTTACAGGCCACGGTTTGGGGCATCGGTGCCAGTGTGGACGCCATCTTTATAGATCCCACGTCGCGTCTTGGACGCTATAAAGATGGCAGCGACACTGGCACCCGATGCCCCATACCAGGGCCTGTAACTCAGGAATCAGGGGGTCTCTGAGGCAGAAATCAATGCGGTTCAGCTCAGGGGACCCCCTGCTCCTGCACACTATTATTAAAAATACATTAAAGCAGCTTCATTACCATAGCGGTTAGCCGCTACGGTAATGAATTATTATTTATTGTTATGTGTGTTTTAATACTAGTGTAGATGTGCAGGGGGTCTCCTGAGCTGTACTGCATTGGTTTCAGCCTCGGGGACCCCCTACTTCAGGAGATATAGGCCCCTTTATGGGGTGCCGGTATACCCTGCAGAATTTAAATGTCCCGGTCACGTGACACGGGAGCTTTAAAGTGCAGGGAATACCGGCACCCCATAACAGGGCCTATATCTCCTGAAGTAGGGGGTCCTAGGACCTGAAACCAATGCGGTTCAGGTCCTGAGACCCCCTGCTCATGTACACTATTATTAAAATGTATTTATTTAGTGAACGATTGCCTGTAACAGTCTTGCATGGAGATGGCAAATCTCCATGCAAATGTTACATGCAGCTTTTTTTTCTATCAGCTAGCGTACGTAAAGGTTAAGAACGCTAGCAGGGGGAAAAAAAGCAACTCGTACGCTGTGGCTGTTCTGAGCTATTTTGAGCAGATATGTTGAAAAATGGGCTCAAGGCCTTAGTGAATCGCGTCCCCGGCTTCATTTTTTAACGAACCTGCTTTTTTGCAAAATCAGAATGCAAAGCCATTGAGCTTAGTGCATAGCCCCCTGTGTCCCTGATACTGCAAAACACAGGGAAAAGGGTCTGTAACTATGGGCTTCCCTATACAGCTGCAGGTGCTACTGTGAGTCGGGGACTAACTGGGGCCTGCAGGGGAAAGTTGGCCTAGACCCAGGGCTACTGGCACATGGGAACCTACCTCCATTTTCTGTACCCTGCTCCCAACTCACCAACTGCCCTAACTGTTATCACTGTTCTAACTGTTATAAATGCAGCAGCCCTATTGGTTGCCTGGCAACATGTAGTCTGCAGCCCCTGAGGCTGATGGGACTTGTAGTTCCCAGCAGAACTATGTGTGTAATGGCCGCCGCTGGCTCACAATCTCCCTGCAGCAATCACACAGCCGTCCCCCTAACGCAGCCTGGAGGTAAGAGGGTGACCTGGCTACATGTAAAAGAGCATACACAAGCACTGCGCTCAGATGAGAAGCTCTGGAGAAGCCCAGCGGAGACATTGTGTGGAGCTGATCAGAGACCCTAAAGTGCTTTGTTCTGTATAGGACTGAGGAGCACTGAGAAACCTGGGTCAAGAAGCGGATAGGATAAGTCGACTGAAACAGGCTCCTGCACCTACTTAAGGCTAATGACTTCCCACCAGACCCCCAGTTGGTGAGTGTATATTGTGTATTTTGTGTGTTTGCTGGCTTGCCGGAATAAACTCCATTTATTCAATTAATGTGTCCTATCTGGGGATAGTGATCCCTGGTGGTTTAGGTGTTAAAAGTACTGGTCTCCCGTGACAATGAGGGCTACGGGGTAGAATTATTTACACTTTTAAACTTTACTCTACCCTTGTTTCTTTGCTAAACGTCTGCACCCTTTACCACAGACACAGTTTATTTTGAGGGGGTTTGCTACTCTGGTACTTCGCATGGTTTCATCCGACGCTCACAGAAGCTTAAAGGTTTCCCCCGTGCCTCCGTCCACACCGTCTCGTGATAACGGCTTCCCCGTGATTGGGCTACACGTAGTTCAGGTAAGAAAGTGGAGCGCCCCTCAATCATGTCTCAGACCTGGCTGAGGCTCCCCCCTTTCCCCTTCTGAATCCCCCTGACCCAGAACCTCAAGGCACCAGGATCGGCTGGTAGACCGCTGGGGGAAAATGGATTGGGCATCCAGGAACATGCTCAAGAAGAGAAAAGTCTGCGTACCCGCTGGTTCTTTCTTTTTGCGGAAAGCTACCCTTTCTCAGCCGGCCTAGTCACTACATCTCTTGCACCTCTTGATGGGGATTTTTTCTGTCTCTTCTCCTCCCACTCGGGTCTTGGGCTAATTTCGTCCTGTGGGATCGGGGAAGGTGGAACAGGGCTCAGGCATTGCTTGTGCAGGAATGCCTCACCATCAGAGATCTCCTTTATGGTAAAAGACCAGCCATTTTGGGATCCCCTGGTGCTGGTATCTGCCCCAAAGCCCTGTGGCATAGTTCCAGCTAGAGGGCCGCCTCCGTCTTGTATGACAGCATTACTCTAAACCACTTTGCCACAAGCTCCTCTGGGTCAGTGAAAGATTCTGGGACACCCCTTATGCGCACATTGTTTCTCCTGCCCCTGTTTTCCGAATCTTCATTCCGGTCAGACAGCTCGATCATCTGGATCTTTAATTGAGCGTTTTTCTTTTCGTTTTTATTCATGAGGTTGTTTAGTTTCCTCTCTAGGGCATCTGTTCTTCTGCTTAGAGAGGTGGGCTCCTTTTTTATTTCCTTCAGCTCAATATAGTGCAAAGTCTTGAGATCGCTAAACAGTTCCTGTATATCTTTTTTCGTGGCCTGTTGGTTCATATCCTCTCGGTCGGATTCTTCCTGCTCCGATCCAAAGCCCGTGCTTGAGATTTGCTCTGCTGCCCGTGCACGTGGTCGCTTTGTGCTGCAAGTATCGAGTGAGGTCGGCTGTGTGTGTTTTTTATTTTTAAGTGCTGGCAGGAGTGAATTTCCTTAGTTGGAGATGGAAGTAAGGTCACAGAAGTGACATCATGTGGGTAAAAGAGGCCGTTGGTACGCATCTGTGTGGGCACAAGAGTGTTGCATCCGTAGCAGCAGTCGGCGTGACACGTACATGCGCAGTAGCCGCCGGCTCAGCGCACATGTCAGTATCCGTCGGCTTGGCGCACATGCACAGTAGCTGTCAGCTCAGTGCACATGCACAGTAGCCTTCAGCATGCATGCACTGGCCTCAGTGCCCATGCGCAGAAACTGGCCTCAGCACACATTCGGAGGTACAACACTTGCACCCACTTTGGAGAAGACACAGTGACACACACAGAGAGACACACACACACACACACACACACAAACACAGACACAATGAGTTCACAGTTAGTATAACTATAGAAGTACAAATAGCTAAAATGGGATGTGTGCTGAGCACGCACGTTCTAATTCAAACTTCTTTGCGTTTTGTCAATGAAATTGTGTTTTGATTTTTAATTAAAAAATCACCATCACAACACAATTTCTGTGACTAATCAGTGACAAAAGACTAAGAAGTTTCACTTAAAAGGCGTGTGCTCAGCACACACACAATTTTAATAAAGGTTTCTGGCTCCATCTTAGTTTTAGTTTTATTTGAAAGATTACACTAGCATTCACATGGTACTGAATCCCAAACATCCCAGCACTAGAATTGTTCTTGAGTGTATGTCATTTGCCTTTCTTTTTTTTATGATACCTTCGGAGGCATCCTAGGTTACTTAGATAGCTATTCCTTGCAATTAGTTTTTTCATTGGTTTTTGCTTACTTCAAACCGAAGTCTTGAGGAGCTCATGTGCTAGCCAGCCATCTACTCTAGCTTTGCGCATACGCCTCAAAGGTTTTTAATGAAAAGGTCAAGTGGTATGTGTATAAAAAACAGAAAAGATAATAAGAGAGAATTTTGTATTGGGGAAAAAGCAATGCGATACAATAAAAGGCTTAGGATGCTTGATGCTTACAGAATTTTATCTTGATAAGCATTCATTGCTGAGTTAACATTAGAGAGCTGCAAAATTATCAGTGAAGTTTGCAAACCAAGCTAAATGTGTCCTTCATTTTGCAAAAACATTGGCAAACATTTCCAAAGTTCACAAAGGAAAATTCAACAAGCGTTACAAGTTAACATCAAGGTCCCATGACCCTGTATGTACGGCCATTTTCTCAAAGTTGTGTGCACAAAATTACTAAAATGGTGGCGAAATTAGTGAAAACTGTAAAAACGTAGGAGAAATTTTCCCATTCACATTTGCAGACGTACGCAGTTCTAGTTTTGAACTTCTGCTCACCTTCAAAGTAGCATCTGTGATTGTGGCAGTAAATACGAGGATACATGAACGGATTATGGCAGACACTATCACTAACAAGTGTTCAAGAAAAAAAACAATGTACAGATGCAACGGCAGTTATCCGAACATTTAACGATTTGTATTCCTGGGCATACCCAGGTCGTGCCGCATGATTTCTTCAAACTTTCCCGCATTAATACGTGTGTTTACTAGTGCTTTTATTGGGAATAGAAAATTGCATTTTAGCGTTGTCTGCAATACCATCGAGAAACTCAAGTGGGTGATTGCGAGTTGTCTTAAAATTTTAAAATCAAGTGCAATTCAACCTGTCTTTTATGGCCATACAGTTCTGCAAGTGTGTGTAATTGTAATTTGAAGATTAACATTACGAGTTCATACTGTATACTGTACATGGGAAAGTAGTCCTTCCTGATGGTCGTTAGCCATACACAAATCCTCTAACTGTAGAAGATTACAAATATGAGCACACACAACAAAAATAATTAAATGTTGTTTTGTACAGGTTAATAAAGGAAAAAGGAGTAATACAAAAATACATTGCCTCTTCTTCCAAATATAAAATATTTATTCTGTGCATTGTCAAAGCGCCTCTGCGAAACGTACGTCAGGTGGGAGGCGGGACCATACTGATGTCATGACGTATGCACGCAGTGACGAGGGTGAGAGGCACATTTGAGTGCCGGTCTATCCGCAAGTCGCCATGATACAGGTCTGATATACACACACTTTGCCAATAGTAATTATGGGTACAATAAAACACTAAACAAATTAAGTACAATTGTATCTATTGCTATACCATGACGATGGTAATAGCAACGTAGTGCATTTTAGCATAGATACTGTTGCAGTGCTATTTGAGTACTTCTCTTTGCACTGTGTGTAATAACACAGTTGTCGGCTGCTGTATTAAGTGTGTGAACCTTCTGATACATCCAGTCTATCTGCGATTTATTTGTTCCTCAGTGCATGTTATTTATTTTTATGAGCTATTGATTTTGATTACCCTAAGTGCATCAAAATATCTATTTAGGAGGCTAAAACTGGATACGGACCTGATCCGTGCCTCAGAGAGCCATTTCAACACATTTTGTGGGCTCTTTGCATTTTATACATCAGTATCTACTACAGTATATAGTAATTTGTTCATCTATCAATGAGGCTTTAACTTGATACTACCTTTCACTCATGCCTCAAGACCCTCCAACATTAGTTGGTGTGCCTTTGTAATATAACTTTCACATCAGGTACTTCATTTCATTTTATATAGTACCAATTGCAGGTTCTTTGTAGGAACAAGTATACGTCATTTATTTGTAAATATTGACATGGTCAGTCTCACGCTACCTGTTCAGAGTACTCAGGTTTTTAATTATTTCTAGTGCTGTACCTAGGGGTTATCCTTTATCAATTGTGACCTAATGAGGTATTTCATTACTATTAAAGTAATTCAACGTTAAGGATTTCTCCTCCATTTCAGTTTATGTATTTAGCACTTTGGTCTGTTTTATATGTTTAATCATTATAGTGATATATTCACTTTTGTATAATTTAGGTAGTTTTAGTTATATACATCTATTTATCTTAATTTAAATATTAATAAAGTTGTATTTTTAAAATTTTCATCATATCACACTTTACAATGAGTGCTTTCAAGAGGGTGTGCTTTTCTCCAATTTCATAATCATTCTGTACAGTTTATCAATGACAGATTTGTATATATTGAAATGTCCAAAGAACTTTAGGTATACAGTAGCACTACTGTAAGTGTATAAACAGTAAAAACATAAACCCTAAATAAAGTATATTTAAAGAATAACAAGTTTTATTTGCACAGGAGAAAAAAGGAAAAAAAGAATAATACAAAAATACAACGTCGCCTCTTCTTTTCTACTTGCGCCCCCTCCTTCTCCCCTCCCTGCTTGTGCCCCCCTCTCTTACCTTCTCTTCAGCTCCCGGTGTCAAATGATGCTGCGGGGTCACGTTGGCATGCCAAAGTGACATCACATGACCCCGCGGCATCAATTGATGCCGCGTTGCTGAAGAGAAGGTAAGTGAAGTTGCAGAGGCCTCACGCGATCCCCCGGCATTAATTTAAATGCCTTCGGGGAAGAGCGTGGGGCCCCTGCAAACACCCGCGCACTCCCTGAACAATCTTCCACCCCCCCGGGGGTCACGCCCCCCAGTTTGCGCACTGCTGATATACTGTATGCCAAGAATCACTGATTTATTGTAATTGGCTATTCATACAGGACTTATTCAACCAGTGTGTATTATTGCTGCTACAGTATACTAAGTGTCAGACTTTCAAGTTAGTATTGCCACAACAATGTTATGTTCCATGGGAAAATTTTTACTGTGTATCCTCGGCTAAAAGGAACTCTAATCAAATTGTATTCAACAAAATTATGCATTCCAACAATAAGCATTAGGTTTTGCTAGAGGTTTACATTAGGTTTTGTGGGGTTTGGGAGGGGAGGGAAGGGATTTGTTATGCATGGATTGGAGCACTGTGTCTTACCTGGCAGTATTGTTGTGAGAGTTTCCTGCACCAAGGGGGGAGGGGTTACTGCAGGGTGTCTTTGCCCAGCTCCAAACATGCAAAAAAGAACAGAGAAATAGAAAAAAAATATTATACCATGCCGCCAGTACAGTCCATTGTGTAACAGTATATTCTATTTTCTGAGGGGGTTGGAGGAGACAAAGCATGCATTGCATGTGCTACTGCACTGTAGTACAGTAAGACTAGAAGTTTACAGTACAATAGGTTTTGTGGGGTTTAGGGGTTTACTGTAGCTAATCACTTGTCTCAATATATGGTATTGATGCACACACAGTACTGTTTTTAAAAAAATGATTTTTTTTAAACGGCAGCTTTAAACTTAATATTGTACTGTATAGTGTAATACAGTATACTGTATTATTGTACATTATATTTACCTTCATTATAAACTTTGCCAAATGGATGGAGATGAGCCACTGTCACTCTTGTAGTCTGCATTATAGTTGACAGGTGACAGCTGGCCTTCTAGACCTGTAGTTGACAGCTGATGAAGCTAGTAATCATGTTTGTACATGTAAGCATGCTGGTACATGTAATATGGTTGGAAATCAGGCAGGAATTATTGTGAGTAATCTGGCGGGAAAGTAGCAAGGATTGCCATTCACCAGGTTTTCACTGATGATCAGACCGTTAGTGTAAGCCGGTGCTGGTGCCGGTGCTGGCACATTGATGGATTGGGATTGACAAATATTATACACTACCGACACACTTTATTGAAGTGTGGTCGGTACCGCAAGCCGGGAAATCTCCCGGCTTGCTAGTGGCCGCCCCTCGGCGTGCCGCGCGTCATAGACGCGCGGTCACGCGTCATCGGGAGCGTGCGCCCCCTGCACGCGTGTCCAGGGGCTCCCCGAGGGAGCCCTGGTGTCCCGCGATCGCGGGACAGCGGCAGGGGGTTCCGGGGGACCCGGCGGACCCGGCAGCGGTAGGGAGAGCGCCCCGATCGGAGGGCGCTCTTCCGCTGCTTCGGCGCGCGCCCGTCACACTCGGGCGCGCGCCAGGCTACTGCTGCGGCACAGAACGGGCAAATGCTCGAATAAACTGTGCCGCAGCAGTATGGATTAAAACAGCGGTGCGCAAAGTGGGGGGCGCGACCCCCAGGGGGGGGCGGGAGATTGTGCTGGGGGGGCGCGGGCAGTTGCAGAGGCCCCGCGCTCTTCCCCCAGGCATTTAAATTAAATGCCGGGGGATCGCGTGAGGCCCCTGCAACTGTTTACTTACCGGGATTCAGCCGCCTGTGTTGCATCGCCATGGCAACACGGCGTCAATAGACGCCGCGGCACCATGTGACCTGACGTCACACGCCCACGCAGCGTCATCTGACGCGGCTGAAGGAAGGCAGGGGGGCGCGAGAGCCGGGGGCAGAGAGACAGGGGGGCGCAGCACAAAACGTTTGCGCTCCCCTGGATTAAAACATTGCAGTTGCCATGATCAAACATACTGTAAAAATCTGGGATCACACGCCAATACCCTCTTCTATCTCCCGGTGGAGGGGCAATGTGAAAAAAACAATGATCGTTAGTTAAGGTTTGTCTTACCGAACGCTTCCACCAACGAACGACAGTTGAAAATCTGTAAAAATCATAGTTCGAAATGAAATATTCCGAAATATATATTTCTGATAAAGTCGTCATCTTATCTGTTGCAGCATTAATTGCAGATCATATTAAAAATACAGAACTACAGTCAGGTTTTTTATACGTGCACGGTGTGCACATGGTGTCCAGTCCAGTCAGCAATTGTGCAGGATAAGAATGTAGAAAAAAGGTTTTTATTATGAAATGCATACATTTGATAACGTCTTTAGTGTCTTCAAGGACCAAGGTCGATTCAAAATGGACCACCGTGGTACTGTAGACTTGGTTTTTTTCTGGTTTTTAAACACCTGCAAATTTACACAGTAGCACAGTACTGTACACATTGCAATTCATTCATTTCTGCCACCTGGCGGATAAGCGAAGAAATGCACCCAAAGAAATCAGAATCCAGGTAATTCAAGGAAATCAACCGCGGTAAACACAGGTGTGACTGGTGTGATTGGTGGCTTTCGCAGCAGCGTTCACAGAAGAATAACTCGTGAATGCCGCTTGGAATGCAGCAGAGCTCACGAAAACGGGTCCGTGAAATATTCGGATAGCGGCCGCTGCATCTGTAGCAAAATTAGGAACGTCATTATTATCCCAATTTTTGGGGGCCAGAAAGGGATAAAGAGTAAATGCTCAAAATTCACTATTAGCAGTGATGGGAAAAAAAAGGCTTTGAAAAAGTAATTGCACTGTACTAAAAAGCTAGAGACCTATAATCATGTTAAAGCTATTCATACTCATTATTTGAAAGATGTATGCAATAAGGCATGAGATTATCATTACAAAACAGGTCATTCATTTCTGTGATACGTTAAACGGCAGGTCTTTAAAGACGTGGTTATCAGTGCCATTAACTGCTATCACATTTTAATGACCTATTATTGGAAGAGTTGGCTGTTTATTCAACAGTTACAGTGGCGACCAACTTTATTCTAACTCGGCTAGCTCCGCGAATTTCAGAATATCCCGGTGATGAGCGGTTTTGTGTCATTTTCGCCCGGAGTCTATTGCGTTATTTTCGCGGCTGTGATTTAAGCATTTTATTCCCGCTGTCTGCAACATTGCAATGCCGTGTAAAAACTCATGGGGGCGTTTGCGAGCTGTTGTCTTTGAAGCCGTCCCCTATAACCCCTAACATACACATACAGTACTGTATATGCACATCAATGGTACCATAGGCCGTCCCCTGGCGAGATGTGTTTGCAGCAGAGAGAGATCCGCTGCTCTCTCTACGCAAACATCGGCACATTAAAAATTATTAAAAATACATTTTTATTCATAGTGTAAATGTGCAGGGGGTCTCCGGAGCTGAAACGCGTTGGTTTCAGGTCCGGGGACCCCCTGCTCCCCGAGATACAGGCCCCTTTATGAGGTGCCGGTATCCCTCTGCATTAAAAGGTCCCGATCACGTGACCGCAGCATGTAAACCAAGCCTGTATCTCGGGAAGCAGGGGGTCCCCGGACCTAAAACCACAGCGGTTCAGCTCCGGAGACCCCCTGCACATCTACAGTATGAATAAAACACATATATAAATAAACACTCATTCCTTACCTTTGCGGCTATGTGCAATGGTAACGAAGCAGCATGAATAAGAAAAAAATATAGGTGTATATAGCGCTAAAAGTGAATACAGTAGCGACATCTTTTATTCGACTAAATGCCGGCGGCATGCCGGGATCTACCCCAGCTGCCGCCAGTCAGAAACGCGCGCCGCCGCGTTTCCCCCACGCACCCCCCCTCCACATCGCGCGCAATTACCCCCCCAAAGACACCCCGAACCCGGCTTCTACTCTGCCCCTCTGCTTCCCCGCACCCCCGCTTACCTAGATTTGAACTCCAGGGGTGTCGGGGAAGCCTGGGGAAGCCGGGGAAGACGGGGAAGCCGGGCGCGCTTGTGACCGTGACGTCACAGTGCGCCGCCACGCGCCGCGGCTACCCGCTTCCCAGCCTCATTCAGCCAGCGGCATTTGCTCGAATAAGAGCTGCCGCTGCTGTATAATAAACCTTAAGTGAGGTGATACAGAGTGATTCTACACTATACAATATATAACATAGGCTGCAGGTGATACTAACCCCAAGACACAGTTAGTAAAAAAACCAAAACATAAAATTCAGACTAAAACATATTTTAAATCTGTACAGGCAAACAATTACCTAAGGGCGGACAGCCAGCACAACCCTGGCTGGATACGCAATATCCCAAAGGGACAACTCATTCGCCTCAAGCGCAACTGCTCCAATCAGGAGGAGTTTGCTATTCAGGCGAGTGAGTTAAAAGAAAAGTTCAAGGATAGGAAGTACCCTGAGAAAATACTTACAGAAGCATCCAACCAGGTAGACCAAATAGACAGAGCAAGTCTTTTGGAATATAAAAAACCAGCAAGGGATAAGGAAATTAATGGTAATCTGGCATTTGTCACGCAATATAATGAAATGGCCCCAAAAATTCGTCAGGTCCTGAATAAACATTGGCCAATTCTTTTGTGTGATAACACTTTAGCACAGTATCTTCCAGTTAAACCAAATATTATTTTCACTAAAGCGGCAAATATAAAATCACGTCTGGCACCTAGTTGTCCCCTGGTACACTCCAAACCAGTGTCAACAAATGTTAGCAAGGGCTTTTTTAAATGTATCAAATGCACTGCTTGCTCATTTAGTCACACCACCAAAACATTTAGATCCAATATGACTTCAAAGATTTATAATATAAATTCATTTATTAATTGTCACACGTCTTTTGTGATATATCTACTTCAGTGCCCCTGTGGCCTCCAATATGTGGGCCGCACAGGGAGGTGCTATCAGAGGAGGATATATGAGCATATATATAATATCAAAAGAGGCCTTACAACACATAGTGTATCACATCACTTTCTTGTCCACCATAACCAGAACCCGGTTGGATTGAAATGTCAAGCCATTGAGACAGTGCAGGCTAATTGGAGAGGGGGTGATCAAATCAAACAGATCAGTAGGCGTGAAGCCTATTGGATCTATGAGCTGAAGACCCTCTCTCCAAATGGTTTAAACATTGATTTTGAATTGGGAGTCTTTTTAAAGTAATACCTTTTAATATTTTTAAGGAAGTATTTACTATACATTTTAAATAAATTTATATACATGTTTTAAATATACCCATACATTTTTAATTTATTTAAGCATATATTTTATAGCCACTCACTAGCCACTTTTGCCCTGTGGATCTCATTTGTGGATCATTTATGATTAGTATATAGATGTATATGGCTTAGGACACATATATGTGTACTAAAGACACTATATTCTATTTTCATTGTGTAAATATAATTGTCTTATGTTAGTAATGTTTAGTGTATCTGTATGTTAGATGTGTTTCTTTGTTAGTAAGGCTGTTTATATACTGGGTGTGATTGACAGCCATCTAGACCAATCATATAGGCTGATGGGAGTGTTATTTATCCAATACCATTCATTGTGTCAGTATATAAGTTGATCATGCCCAATGTAGTGTCACCCCTGAAGAAGTGCGCATGCGCACGAAACGTGTTGGGCCGTTTGTCAGAAGTTTTGTTGTGCAGTGTGGCGGAGGACTTGCTGAACGTTTGCCACAGAATTTGCTTGGAGAGGAGATTTTCGGCGCTTCCAGCCCGCCCCCAGTGAGGTGAATCCGGTGAGGGAGAGGGCGGCAGCCCCTGGAGAGCTCCAGAGTTGCGTAGAGTGACGTATTTCCGGTTACCGAGTGAGAGAGATCCTGGGAGGTCACGTGCTCGGACGGAGCTGCAACCGGAACAGATGCATTCTATCCTCTGCTTATGATCTGTGGCAGTCCTGTAAGTAGGATTCTGGTTTTAAAAAACCGGATCCCGCATCTGCCTCATTTATATATGTGTAATAAATTAACTTTTTAATATAGTCAGTCTTACTTGTTTTATGTAGTGTTTGTTCCGTTTTGTTTGTCCTGTATGTTTGTATCTGCATTGTTGCACTATGATGTGTTCTCTGTGTCTTTTTTTCTGAATATGTATATGGAGTAACATCTTGGAGAAGGCTGGAATATCATATCACATCTACAGATATCCATTACTAGAGACATTTACACCATTGGACTTTATTATCCCCTTTGGACTATTGCGGCGCCGGTCTGTATTGTTTATGTTTTGGTTTTTTTACTAACTGTGTCTTGGGGTTAGTATCACCTGGCAGCCTATGTTATATATTGTATAGTGTAGAATCACTCTGTATCACCTCACTTAAGTTTTTTATATTCACTTTTAGCGCTATATACACCTATATTTTTTTCTTGTTCTTGTCTAACAGTTCAGGTGTAGCAGCTTTAAGCACAAACTATCACACGTCAATATGAGCAATTTATTTTTTTCTAGAGCACGTAGTAATATAAATGTGGATCTTATTTTTCAAGACCCTAATTCGGTGCCCACAGTAGAGCCCAAAGAGGCTGACTTTCATCTGATTATGGTTCAATTGGAAAAAACACTAATTGCTGAAAGTAAGCAGTGGTGGGAAGTTACAACTTTGCGTAAATACTTAGAAAACCATTGTATTCCCCGTGGGCTTAGAGTCCAAAAAGTATCAACAGTGGATACTCAAAATGCACCATTCATGCAGGAATGGAATGATATTTTAGACAATTGTACTTTTTCATTAATGAAATTGTTTATACATCAACACAAAAAATCACTAATTCAACTTGATGATGAGATTGAAGATTTAAAAATTCAGCTTGACCCCTTTTTAAATAATAAAGTACTACAACAAATTGAACCCACAGTTAAAAAGAGACTAGACCAAGTGGAATTGGAAATAGTGGGTACAAAACAGAGTAAGTTTTTTAGGGACAAAACTGATTACGATACAGGTCACCAAAGAACCTGGAATAAAAAAGCAAAGATCACCTGGTTCAAAACACAGATGTTACCAATAAGAGCAGCAACCAACATTTGAGAACCAAGCGTAGTCAGACGGAGAGAAGTAATTTTGCCCCTTATGATAAAAATAAAAATAAAAATCCAAATGGGTCAAAAAAAACATATCATCTACCCCTCTTGCCTATTCCCATCCCCATTCCACAACCCCAAAGAGTGTTACCACAACATGACACCAGTCAATATCTAAAACAGAAACATGCAAAAGAATTGTATGACGCACAATTGGTGGCTAAAAATCAAGCGGTTTTGGCTAACAACAAGTATCATGTTCTTTCTGAAATTGAGTCCGAAAGCGAGCCCGATAGTGTTTCTTTCACTCCACTACCGACTCAGGGAGCCAAAACGAGCTTTTCTTTTTTAGAGTGGAGAAAGGAAAGGGAACACATATTTCCACAGGTAGAGATAAAAACACACACAAATCTCCAGCCTCCTGTAAATTGCAAAAAAAGAAAAAATGCACCAGAGGAAGAAGGGGAGGTGTTAATAGACATAAATTAAAAACTGGAAGTTCATTTCAAAACATTTTCAACATCAGTCAGCACCAACTACCAGTATTGAAAAGAAAGTGTTAGGCAAAGGCCTCACCTTTGCACCTATTTGCGGGCCAAACAGCTTCAATCTCCATATAGATGTACATAAGTTTGCGCGTAAATTAGCTTTAAAGAAATATTTCTTAAAGGATCCCATTACTAGTCAAATGAATCCTAGGCCAAGTGACATGGAAACCAATTCAACTCAACCAAATTTTTTTAAAAGGAAATCTACTTTTTATCCGAAGTTCGCACAAGGCCATTTGGTAAATACATTTGTAGACATAGTGACAAAGGAATTGGAAAATACAAGTAGATCATATAAAATACAAAGAGATAATTTAGATCAACAGGAGAAGACGGCTTTACGTCAACTGGAAGACAATAAATTAATTGTAATAAAACCTGCTGACAAAGGGGGAGGTATAGTGGTGATGGACACCGAGTATTATATAAAAGAAGCAATGAGATTGCTTGGTGACACCACCACTTACCTCCCCCTTGCAACTGACCCTCTGGGCCAATACAAAGCAGAATTTAAAGTACTGCTGAGTAAAGGCCTTGAGGAGGGAGCAATAACACGAGATGAGTCAGAGTTTTTGTATTCACTTTTTGCACGTACACCTATATTTTATTTTATCCCTAAAATATACAAAGATATAAGATGTCCCCCTGGCAGACCTATCATTTCAGGCATATTATCACTTACTTCTAATTTGTCACAGTTTATAGATCATAACCTCCAACCCTTAGTTCATCAGGTCAAGTCCTACTTGCGTGACACAACACATGTTCTTCAGATTTTGAGGGACCTGGAGTGGCAGCCTGAGTATATATGGGTAACTGCTGATGTAACATCTCTTTATACCACCATTGACCACAGAAAGGGCTGTCAAGCTGTGTCACGCAGGTTCGAATTGGATTCCACCATTTCACCAGCACGCAAATAATTTCTGTTAGAGAGCATCAGGTTAATTTTAACCCATAATTATTTTTAATTTAATTCACAATTTTTTTTACAGATTTGTGGAACGGCAATGGGCACCAGGTTTGCCCCAAGTTATGCAAACTTATTTATGGACAGTTGGGAAGAAGATTTTGTCTGGAACAACTGTCCACTTGGGGCCCACCTGGTGCTCTGGCGCCGTTTCATAGATGATATTATTTTTGTGTGGTCAGGTAGCCAGGAGCAGTTAGAACTTTTTTTTGTCTATTTAAACAATAATGACAGGGACCTTTCATTTACTTTTAATTGTAACAGTCAACACATAGAATTTAGGACCTTAATATATCTGTCGACAACAATAAAATTCAGACTAAAACATATTTTAAATCTGTACAGGCAAACAATTACCTAAGGGTGGACAGCCAGCACAACCCTGGCTGGATACGCAATATCCCAAAGGGACAACTCCTTCGCCTCAAGCACAACTGCTCCAATCAGGAGGAGTTTGCTATTCAGGCGAGTGAGTTAAAAGAAAAGTTCAAGGTTAGGAAGTACCCTGAGAAATTACTTACAGAAGCATCCAACCAGGTAGACCAAATAGACAGAGCAAGTCTTTTGGAATATAAAAAACCAGCAAGGGATAAGGAAATTAATGGTAATCTGGCATTTGTCACGCAATATAATGAAATGGCCCCAAAAATTCGTCAGGTCCTGAATAAACATTGGCCAATTCTTTTGTGTGATAACACTTTAGCACAGTATCTTCCAGTTAAACCAAATATTATTTTCACTAAAGCGCCAAATATAAATCACGTCTGGCACCTAGTTGTCCCCTGGTACACTCCAAACCAGTATCAACAAATGTTAGCAAGGGCTTTTTTAAATGTATCAAATGCACTGCTTGCTCATTTAGTCACACCACCAAAACATTTAGATCCAATGTGACTTCAAAGATTTATAATATAAATTAATTTATTAATTGTCACACGTCTTTTGTGATATATCTACTCCAGTGCCCCTGCGGCCTCCAATATGTGGGCCGCACAGGGAGGTGCTATCAGAGGAGGATATATGAGCATATATATAATATCAAAAGAGGCCTTACAACACATAGTGTATCACATCACTTTCTTGTCCACCATAACCAGAACCCGGTTGGATTGAAATGTCAAGCCATTGAGACAGTGCAGGCTAATTGGAGAGGGGGTGATCAACTCAAACAGATCAGTAGGCGTGAAGCCTATTGGATCTATGAGCTGAAGACCCTCTCTCCAAATGGTTTAAACATTGATTTTGAATTGGGAGTCTTTTTAAAGTAATACCTTTTAATATTTTTAAGGAAGTATTTACTATACATTTTAAATAAATTTATATACATGTTTTAAATATACCCATACATTTTTAATTTATTTAAGCATATATTTTATAGCCACTCACTAGCCACTTTTGCCCTATGGATCTCATTTGTGGATCATTTATGATTAGTATATAGATGTATATGGCATAGGACACATATATGTGTACTAAAGACACCATATTCTATTTTCATTGTGTAAATATAATTGTCTTACTGCTGCGGCACAGTTTATTCGAGCATTTGCCCGTTCTGTGCCGCAGCAGTAGCCTGGCGCGCGCCCGAGTGTGACGGGCGCGCGCCGAAGCAGCGGAAGAGCGCCCTCCGATCGGGGCGCTCTCCCTCCCGCTGCCGGGTCCGCCGGGTCCCCCGGAACCCCCTGCCGCTGTCCCGCGATCGCGGGACACCAGGGCTCCCTCGGGGAGCCCCTGGACGCGCGTGCAGGGGGCGCACGCTCCCGAAGACGCGTGACCGCGCGTCTATGACGCGCGGCACGCCGAGGGGCGGCCACTAGCAAGCCGGGAAATCTCCCGGCTTGCGGATCTGGCCGCAGTGCAATTAAATGTGTCGCCAGTGTATGTTAGTAATGTTTAGTGTATCTGTATGTTACTGCACCGACACACTTTATTCGAGCAAATACCCAGTATGTACCTGGCAGATACCTGGAATGCGCCGCTCCTCACCTCTGACAAGCCCCGTTGCGTTTGCCTTCCCAGCCTGGATTCATGCCTGGCTGACGGGCGGCTGATCTGTTAAATGATAATGATTAGGATTTAATAGGCTGCAATGCTTCGCGTGTCTACCAGATGGCATAAATTCATGAATTGTAATGCAGTATATATATATATACTGTGCAGTATTGCAGCCAGCGGGAATAAAATGCTTCAATCCCTGCCTGAAAAATAACCCAATGCACTCGGGCAGAAAACAGTCACAAACCTCAATACACCCGGGTATACCCGAATTCGTGGGACTAGCCGAGCTCGAATAAAGTGTGTCGCCAGTGTAGATGTGTTTCTTTGTTAGTAAGGCTGTTTATATACTGGGTGTGATTGACAGCCATCTAGACCAATCATATAGGCTGATGGGAGTGTTATTTATCCAATACCATTCATTGTGTCAGTATATAAGTTGATCATGCCCAATGTAGTGTTACCCCTGAAGAAGTGCGCATGCGCACGAAACGCGTTGGGCCGTTTGTCAGAAGTTTTGTTGTGCAGTGTGGCGGAGGACTTGCTGAACGTTTGCCAAAGAATTTGCTTGGAGAGGAGATTTTCAGCGCTTCCAGCCCGCCCCCAGTGAGGTGATTCCAGTGAGGGAGAGGGCGGCAGCCCCTGGAGAGCTCCAGAGTCACGTAGTGTGACGTATTTCCGGTCGCCGAGTGAGAGAGATCCTGGGAGGTCACGTGCTCGGACGGAGCTGCAACCGGAACAGATGCATCCTATCCTCTGCTTATGATCTGTGGCAGTCCTGTAAGTAGGATTCTGGTTTTAAAAAACCGGATCCCGCATCTGCCTCATTTATATATGTGTAATAAATTAACTTTTTAATATAGTCAGCCTTACTTGTTTTATGTAGTGTTTGTTCTTTTTGTTTGTCCTGTATGTTTGTATCTGCATTGTTGCACTATGATGTGTTCTCTTTGTCTTTTTTTCTGATTATGTATATGGAGTAACATCTTGGAGAAGGCTGGAATATCGTATCACATCTACAGATATCCATTACTAGAGACATTTACACCATTGGACTTTATTATCCCCTTTGGACTATTGCGGCGCCGGTCTGTATTGTTTATGAAGCAGCATGAATGTATTTTTAATAATATTGTACAGTGAGCAGGGGGTTCCCTGAGCCACAAATCAAAGCTCCTGCACAATATTATTAAAATACAGAAATGCTGCTTCATTACCATAGCTATAAGCCACTAAGGCAATGAAGGGGTTAACCCACCGTGCCCGCTTTATTGTGGGTAGCGGGGGTGGGTGAAGGGGGTATTTGGCCCTTGGTGTGAGTTTAGGACTTGCGGGGGTGGTTGCGGGTGCACTTAACCCCTTCACGACCATAGCAGTTAATACCGCTACGGTCATGAAGGGGTTAAAACCTCCCGCTACCACCCGCAAGCCCTAAACAACCATCATTGGGGATAATACCCCCTTCACCCACCCCCACTACCCACAATAAAAAAAATTCACACACAGCAGCCGCCCAAAAAATAAATAAATAAATCTAACTAAATAAATAAATACATGAATATAAATAAATAAATTTAAAATAAATTTTTATTCATAGTGTAGATGTGCAGGGGGTCTCCGGAGCTGAACCGCTTTGGTTTTATGTACGGGGACCCCCTGCTCCCCGAGATACAGGCCCCTTTATGAGGTGCCAGTATCCCTCTGCATTTCAAGGTCCCGATCACGTGACCGCGGCATGTAAACCAAGCAGAGGGATACCGGCACCCCATAAAGGGGCTTGTATCTCGGGAAGCATGGGGTCCCCGGACCTAAAACCACAGCGGTTCAGCTCCAGAGACCCTCTGCACATCTACAGTATAAATAAAACACACACATCGATAAAGAATCGTTCCTTACCTTTGCGGCTATGTGCTATGGTAACGAAGCAACATGAATGTATTTTTAATAATATTGTACAGTGAGCAGGGGGTTCCCTGAGCCAGAAATCAAAGCTCACGGGACCCCCCCTGCTCCTGCACAATATTATTAAAATACAGAAATGCTGCTTCATTACCATAGCTGATAGCCGCGAAGGCAATGAAGGGTTAAGGCAGAATAGCATGTTTATTGGGGACATTTGCCCCCAATAAACATTGCAATAAACAACATACAGTACAGTACACCCCCTGTGTATTTAAAATACATAAACAACAATAAATAAATTAAATACATATTTTTAACGTGTCTGTTAAACCTCCGTGCCTTGACTGTAATCTATGTAAGGCCCCCTCCCCATAATGTGTCTGTTACACAGATTAGAGTCAAGGCAGGAAAGTTTAAGCGCCCCTCCCCCTAATGTGTCTATTCAACTTCCCTGCCGTGACTGTAATCTGTGTAAAGCCCCCTCCCCCTAATGTGTCTGTTTAATCTCCCTGGCTTGTGTTTCTGTGAGTGCAGTGTATGTAAATGTGCGGATGTGCAGGGGGATGTGCATGTGTAAATATAATGCAGTGCCTCACTGCCAATGACCCACCCTGTGAGGCCTAACCACCCACACCCACTACCCACTACCCACCTGCCCATGGCCCATCCGCTGCTGCAAAACAGAGACAAAAATTAAAACATCCAAAGTAATGTCCCCTAACCCCTCAATCACCATAGCGGTTATTAACTGCTACAGTCATTAAGGGGTTAACCCACCCTCACCCACCACTCGGGATGCCTACATACACTCCCACACTAACCCCTACACTCCCACACTAACCCCCCACCCCGTGAGGCCTAACCACCCTCACCCACTACCCACAAGGGAGGCCTACACACATACCGTTGGGGAACACCCCCCCCCCACCCCCAGTACCCACAATAATCACAGTACAGTGACCCACAATAAACATCATTATATTTATTAAATACATTACCCACCCCCTGTGCCCCCCCATAAATACAAGATTTATCCTTTTACAAACAGGGTTCATAACGCAGCCCCACACAAGTCCCTGGTGGGCTGGCGGGGCACCTGACAGACCTACAGGGTACCAGCAGCCCTTTTCAAACAGGTTCTGGAGGTCTGCTGGTGGGTCCCGCCAGCACCATGGCCCCCAGGTTGTCTCCTTGGGTCACCATGGGCCACAATTGGGTCCCCACGGTAGTCCCGCGGATGTCTGGGAGCCCCGGGTCAGACCACAGATGTCTGCGGGGCCTCGGGTGGTTCCAACGGGGGTCTTGGGAACTCACGGGTGCCCACTACGCGTCCGCGGTGCCCCCACAGAAGTGGGACCACACAGCTTCATCCCCGCAGACTACAGCTCCGCGGTGCCCCCACAGATGCGAGGCCACCGCTTCATCCCCGCATGTGTCACCCGTGGAACCACCAGTCTGATACCCGTGAGATACCCGAGAAAACAACAGGTGGTCTCCAGAGGTCTCACGCGGAACCACGGAACAAACCTTGAATGTAAAAAAAATAAACCTGGCCTATACATTCAATACATACACCCCCCCAACACCTACAGTACAATAATGTGCAAAATAACTATTATCCAGATATGGATAATAGATTAATTGCCCATTGTTAAAAACATTAACTAGCATATTCAAATAAATAAAGTACTACTGACCTCATCAATAAGAAGTCTCCGTCGCCAGCGACATCCTTGTCTTGCCCACAAAATACATACACAGAAACATGATGACTAGTCGCTCTCCTTGTAGTAGTGGGAGATAAAAAACTCGGTGCTTAGGGAGAATATAACACATAAACACTTGGACAAGTGACTAAAGGTCACTGAAAGCCCTAATAACAGCACTCAAAGTCACCATATATAAGTCTATACATGGTGGGGATGGATAGTAGTGTAATCACTAGGACCAAAAATATAGGTATTTAACCAAAATACATAGCAAATACAAAGCCAATACATTGCAAGTACATTCAGATATCAATTAACCCCTTAAACACCTTATCAGATAGTAACCACAAAGGTAATTAAGGGGTTAAGCCACAATGGCCCGATACCCACCCTTCACCCATGAATTTGTACAGTGGCTTCATCATGCAACTATATATACAGTATATGTATATATATATATACAGTATATGTATATATATATATATATATATATATATATATATATATATATATATATATATATATATATATATATATATATATATATATATATATATATATATATATATATATATACTGTATATATAGTTGCATGATGAAGCCACTGTACAAATTCATGGGTGAAGGGTGGGTATCGGGCCATTGTGGCTTAACCCCTTAATTACCTTTGTGGTTACTATCTGATAAGGTGTTTAAGGGGTTAATTGATATCTGAATGTACTTGCAATGTATTGGCTTTGTATTTGCTATGTATATATATATATATATACACATAGAGAGAGAGAGATACAGTATATACACACACATGATGAACCAATATACAAATAAATGTAGAAGGGTTATCAAAACCATACTGTACTACAAATAACACTTCTCCATACAGACACACTACATTACAATGAATTTACTTTAATAATCCTAACTGATCTTACAATCTAAATCATCAAATGCCAATGAAAAACCTCACATTCCAATCAATACATTGCATTTACATTGTACAGTATAAATGATGCATAAAATCTATGCACCATATACATTCTGCAAATGAATGTTAACAATATCATTGCAAGCAAAATACAAATACCTCCAAACAAGAAAACTATTTTAACCAATCAAGTAAACAAAAATCAATTAGCAATCATTATTTACATCCCTAAACAATTGACAGTCCATCCCGAACAATGAAACAATTAACTAATTCACGCCTGGAGCAGAACAATTTAGCATGTGAAAAAATATAAGTACCAACCAGAATACAAACTTTAAAACCAAGGCTAACCCTGAACACAAGCACACAATACAATATCAACAATTACATCTGTCTAATTTTAAAATACTTTAAACACACAATAAAGCATAGCAGCATAGACAAATTAATTTAAAACACATCAAATCAAGCTTTTAAAACAGCATCATTTCTTACCCTGTATGTATATATCTCTCTAGACATATATAAATACATACATACATACAGTTGCAAGAAATGATATACCACAAAAAAAAAATACATGTTAAAAAAGCTTTTAAAAAAATTAACAAGTAAAATAAAATACATTTCTTTAGTTCACTTACCATTACTTGGCCCCACCGACTCCCGTTGTGCACCTTACTCACGAATCAATCCACCAGGCACAGGAACCCATAAAAAAATGAACCATAACAAAATAAATATTACACTAAATATCCAAATCAATCCACGGGTCTTCTACTTGTAATCCATCTTCATCTGTATTCTTCTTTCTTCTATCTTCTTCTGGGCGGGGTCTTCTTTCCGTCTTCGGCCATGCCTTGGCCTTCTTCATCTGTGGGAGGTCCTTCCTCCTCGGCGTCTGGCTTCAAAATGAGACGACATAGGCTTTTAAAGGCCTATGACGTCACATTTTCGTCATATGGTTCCCACGGCCCTGATTGGGCAGTGAAAACCATGTGTTTTGGCCGATAAAAATAAAAATGATGACGTCACTTAAAGGCAATGAAAGCACAGCCAATCAGAATGGCTTTGCTTCAATTGCCTTTAAGATGACGTCATTAAAAGAAACATGGCCGGCCTCACATGGTACGGTAGCCAATCAGAGCGTGGGAACTCCATCCCTACTCTAATTGGCTCTAGTATACCATGTGACAGAGGCTTGGGGGAGAAAGGATGTGACGTCATTGAAAGCCTGTCACATGGTACTACAGCCAATCAGAGTAGGGATGGAGTTCCAACGCTCTGATTGGCTGTAGTACAATATGTATTTAATGTATTTATTGTTGTTTAAGTATTTTAAATACACAGGGGGTGTACTGTACTGTACAGTATGTTGTTTATTGCAATGTTTATTGGGGGCAAATGTCCCCAATAAACATGCTATTCTGCCTTAACCCTTCATTGCCTTAGCGGCTATCAGCTATGGTAATGAAGCAGCATTTCTGTATTTTAATAATATTGTGCAGGAGCAGGGGGGGTCCCTTGAGCTTTGATTTCTGGCTCAGGGAACCCCCTGCTCACTGTACAATATTATTAAAAATACATTCATGCTGCTTCATTACCATAGCACATAGCCGCAAAGGTAAGGAACGATTCTTTATTGATGTGTGTGTTTTATTTATACTGTAGATGTGCAGAGGGTCTCCGGAGCTGAACCGCTGTGGTTTTAGGTCTGGGGACACCCTGCTCCCCGAGATACAGGCCCCTTTATTGGGTGCCGGTATCCCTCTGCTTTGTTTACATTCCGCGGTCAAGTGATCGAGACCTTCAAATGCAGAGGGATACCGGCACCTCATAAAGGGGGCTGTATCTCGGGGAGCAGGGGGTCCTCAGACCTGAAACCAACGCGGTTCAGCTCTGGAGACCCCCTGCACATCTACACTATGAATAAAAATGTATTTTAAATAATTTTTAATGTGCCGATGTTTGCGCAGAGAGAGCAGCGGATCTCTCTCTGCTGCAAACACATCTTGCCCCCGCCGGCCTATAGTATCATTGATGTGCATATACAGTACTGTATGTGTACAGTACTGTATGTTAGGAGTTATACAGTATATATATATATATATATATATACTGCATTACAATTCATGAATTTATGCCATCTGGCGGACATGCGAAGCATTGCAGCCTATTAAATCCTGAACCATTATCAATTAACACATCAACCGCGCGTCAGCCGGGCATGACCCCTGGCTGGGAACGCGGCATGCTCCGGGTGAACAGCGTCGCATTCCAGGAACAAGCCAGGGACAAGCCGCTGATTTGTTAGAATAAAGTCTGCTGCAACAGTTTCTGTTGTGTTTGGCAATCAAAAGTCCCATGAATACTGTCTAAAAATATATTGCTCACCCTCACCCTCATATACTATTTTCTTTTAGGTCTGGAACTTATGTCACTGTAATGACCTTGTGCCCCTGTATTGATAATCAGAGCACCAACAGCTTTCCCAGGTTCTGGAGGGTGGGGGGGTAGGAAGGGGAGGGGGGTGAGGTGTGCCCCCCTCTCAGCTGCCCTGCGTGTCTCCCTCTTTCGCTCTCACACACTCTCCTTTCACCCCTCTCTTTCTCACTCCTCCTTTCACCCGCTCTCATACCACCCCTCTCTTCCCATTTATCTCTCTTTCCTACCCCCTCTACAGTATCTCCATTGCCCTCTCTCACTCCCCCCTCCCCTTATCCCTCTCACTCTGTCTCCCATCTCCCTTCCCCTATCCCAGTTGTATAAAAAATAATAATATTAATAAAATAAACAGTGGTGTAGCAATCGGAGCTGCAGGGGGTGCGACTGCAAAGGAGCGCAACGCAAAATAAAATTAATGGGGCGCCAAAATACCGGACAAAAAAAAAAAAGAAAAAGAATTTAAAAAAAGATAAGTATAGCCTGGATCCCCCTGGTCCCCTGTTTGTCCCCTTACCTTTCCATATGAGTATAGCACAGTAGGGGAACAACACATTTCAGCAGCCTCAGGGGCTGCAGGATGCTTTGCCAGGCAACCAATAGGGCTGAGAAATGTATGACAGTTAGAATTCTGACAGTTGGTAGGCGCATGCGCGACCACGGAGTGAAAGGCTGCCTAGCCTAAGAGCTCCGTTCCCCCGAAGCATTATACAAAGAAAAAATGCCTACAAAAACCCCACAAAACATCCAATAAGCACACCATAATAAAACCTAAAGATCCAGTGATGGCCCCGGCGAACCCGAAGAAGAAAGATGGAGAGGATCTAAAGACTTACTTTGCCAGAACCCGAGCGCGGCAAGCTGATTCAGAAATGGGGCGCAGCTCCAACAGGGATTCAGATACTGAGAGGGAGCAAGATGAGAACACCCCAGATGGCCCAGAAGAGCTACCGGTTCGCTGGTTTGACTTCACTAAGCTATACAGAGATGTGAAGTCCTTACTGCAAGCCGAAATACAGGGGCTGAGGAAAGAGGTTCAGAGCATTGGTGAACGTACCGGGCAGGTGGAAGAGAAGGTAGATGCCTCGATAAGATTGTACAAAAACTGGCCAAGAAACAAAATAAGCTACAGACGCAAGTGGCAGAACTCGCAGAGAGACAGGAGGATGCGGAATACCGCGAGTGATGGAATAATGTCCGAGTACGGGGCCTATCTGAAGCGGTGACAGACGCTGAGACATTCCTCACTCGGTGGATCACAGAACTACTGCCAGAGAAACCCCCCGCAGAGTTGATAATGGATCCCTGCCTTAGAGCCCTCCGTAGCCGACCCCTAGCTACTGACAAGCCCAGAGATGTGATTCTATGGCTGCATCACTACCGCACTCGAGAGGCATTGTTCCAGGCCACGCGAGCAAAGGGAGCCTGGGACTTTGAGGGGCAAACACTACATATCTTACAAGATCTCTCTCCCATCACACTGGCACGAAGGCGCAAGCTGCAGCCAATAACGGGGGTACTGAGAGAGAGGGCCATCAGATATAGGTGACCTTCCCTTTCATCTCCTAGTCATAAAAAATTGAAAAGCCATCAGCATGAGGGAAATTGAAGAAGGAGAAGACTTCCTAAAGAGGCTGGGGGTAACAGACGATATAACTGTTACCACTTCTGAGGAAGCTGTACCAGAACCAGACTGGCAAAAACAGAGGCGAACCCATAGAAGGAGTCCACGAACAGTGGCTGAAGACTCGGACTGAACACTTACATCCCCCAACATGGGTGACAAATCAGTACACAAATAAAGCAGTTTGAAGTTCAGCCGAAGTTACAGTCTTTTTGAGTTTCATTTTACAGTTCTCCCGTTAAGGACTATTTGAAAACTCGTTCAGCGTCTTGCCAGATCAAATCCAAACCACTGCTCTGAAAATAAAATAAAGATCAAACAGAGACACCTTCGATACCAGAATCCACCCTGAGGCTTCGAGTCAGTGTGGAGGCCGTGGAACGCAGGAGAACAAGATGGCCGCGATGGAGCACATGGAATCGGGCACCATCATAGTTCCGCAGGAGCTGCAAAAGAAGTTGGTGGAAAGACAGAGCCCCAGGGCGGGAAGAGTGAGCGGGACGACGTCCTTCCGCTGCAGAGAGCAGGCGCAGTCTGAAAAGACCGGAAGGGGACGCCGCCATCTTGGAGGAGGCAGATTCGCCATTAGTAATGATGTCAGCCAGAGCAACGGCATCGCCCGAGGTCATAGAGACCGGATTCGAATGCCAAGTGACCGAGAAGAGGGTCACGAAGATCTGACTGTGATCCGAGATCAGAGAAGGGGAACGATGGAAACACGAGAGACACCAAGTCTAGAAAGAAGCCGGAGGGGGAAGATATATGAGGCGAAAGAGTAGCGGGGTAGAGGGATCATGGCAGGAGGGGCGAAAGGAGAGAGTCTCAGCATAGAGTGAGATAATAAGCAGGAGGGGAACACTGGTGACCAAGAGTTACAGGAGAGGAGGTACATCACAATAGCTTAAGGGAAGTGAGAAGAGGCCAATAGTAACAGTGGAAAGGGCTATAGATCAGGGCGCAAGTGTAGACGGCAACAGTAGGTCCGAGGTCGATAAAAAGAGCACATAAAGAGAAGAACAGAGGAGGGAAAGGAGGGAGATAATGATACAATGCATAGGGTCGGATAGGGGCTATAATGCTAAACATGTGTCAGATTGGGTTTAGGTACAATAGCAGGGGTTACAGTTAGATAATTAGATGGGAATTATTTAAGGGGGCCAACGGGGCAGAGAGGGTGCTCCAGGGTCAGCAGGCATCTCCACTTGGGCACCAGGGGACTTTTGAACTGGTGGCTCATGAAAGTCCACAGGGGATGGGCTGGGAGGTACAATGGCAAGGAGGTAGCAAGGCCACAAGTTCCCGTCCCAGGTGACCATCCATCTGGGGCAATCACTGTGGCTAGAGGGGCTGGACCCTCTCAGAACACAGGATATGTTATTGTTTCACTGGTTTTTGTTTATATGTTTGTCTCTATGTTCCTCTTGTGTCGCACCCACCTCCCCTTCCCGAGGCAGAAAGAAGTCCAAAACGCGTCGCCCCTAGACGAATCGCAGCGTGAAGAACAGACGGAGGAGAACTACAATTAGGTAGCCTCTGAATATACAGACTCGGAATCCGACATCGATGGGTAAGGATATTATCATAATATCACACAATGTCAAAGGATTCAATAGTCCACAGAAAAGGAGATTGGCCATGACAGACTACAGACGGACAGACCCCAACATAATTTGCCTTAAAGAAACACATTTTTCTCAGACCAATTCCCCACAATACATAGACGGCAAATACAGAAACTGGTATGCATCATCAGCCCCGGTTAAGAAAAGAGGTGTTGCATTATTAAAAAACAATCGATTGCCTCTGAAATTAGACCTCACAAAAAGGGATAGGGACGGCCGATACCTAATACTAGTAGGTGACGTCCAGGGTCAGGCAGTGACAAAAGCAAATGTATACGCTCCGGGAGAGCAAACTGGAGACTTCCTAAGCCGTTTTTTTCAATCTTAAGCAAAGTTGCCAGGGATGCATCATCCTAGGGGGCGATTTCAACCAGATCTTAGACCCTGAGTATGATACAGTGGCGGCCGCCTTTAGTCTTCTGCGGCCATTTCGGCGCAACTCTGAAAACCGCGGGCAGATGCAGTATTTGATGCGACATGTTCCGGTATTTAAAGCCGCGGCCGTGTGCATTGTATTAGCGCTGTCTCGGCATGAATGCGGCATGGACGCGGTGAAGTGCGTGGCATTCGAAAACAAATACCCAAACAAAAGCGGAGATGTTGGAGAATAAAAGGGGCCGTGACAGTAGGTGTACCCCAGAGACAATAGCACAGACTAAGGTTAGAACAACCTGGACCAAAGGTCTTAAAGACAATGGACTCACCGACATTTGGTGGGAACAACACCAGAGACAGAGAGACTATACCTTCTTCTTGCACTCACATGACAAATATAGCCGTATAGACTACCTCTTTGTCTCAAATAGATTGGTTTCTGTGATCTCCCACACAGGGATCCATGATATTTCATGGTCAGATCACGCACCGATAGAGCTGCGGTGCTCCCACTTTAGGTTAGACAGACAAGAGCGAATTGGAAACTCAATTAGTTACTCCTTAAGATCCCGGAGATTGAACAAACCGTGGGTGGGGAGATCAGGGCATACTTCCAAGAATGTCCCCACGCAATCTACCTTATGGGAGGCCCATAAGGCAACCATCAGGGGAATACTTATAAGGATTGCGGCCCGACGCAAGAGAGATAAAGACACTAAGATCAAAAAATTACAATCGCAATTGACCGATCTATCTACTCTACATAAAAGTAACAAACTAGCTTCAACTCAGAAAGAGTGGCTAGACACAAGAACAAAATAAAATTTGTTGTTGGCCTCACAGGCAGAAAGGGACATAAACTGGACTAAACAGAAGTTTTATGAAAAAGCAAACAAGCCAGATACCCTACTTGCCAATAAATTACGCAATAAAATCTCAAATTACCGTATTAATGCAATACGGTTAAGGAATGGTGACCATAAATCTGACCCAAAACAAATTGTAGAAGAATTCAAACAGTACTATGAGTTTCTCTATGATGGGGAAAAAGTAACCCGATGCAAGGCGACACATAGACAACTAAAAACATTCCTGAGGACGGCAAACCTGTCAAGCTTAAGCAGAGATGAGAGAGAGGTGCTACAGGAGGACTTCTCGATGGAGGAGCTAACAGAGGTACTTAAAACACTGAAGCTATCGAAGGCCCCTGGTCCAGATGACTTCTCTAAACTTATATTATAAAAAAATTCGGAAAATTCTAGCTCCACTTCTACTAAAATGATTTAACTCATTTCTAGCAGGTGCCCCTATACTGAGCCAGATGCTCCAGGCGTCAATCTCATTGAGCCATAAACAGGGAAAAGACCTATCAGACTGCAAAAGTTATAGGCCTATTTCCCTGATCAGTTCGGACATGAAAATATTCTCTAAATTACTAGCAAACAGGATAGGTCAGCTTATGCCAAAACTGATTCACCCGGATCAGGTGGGGTTCATCAATGGAACACAGGCGGCAGACAATACCAGGAGGGTAATAGATTTAATCGATTTGGCCCCGCGAAAAAACATCCCCTCGATGGTCCTAAGTCTAGAGACCGAGAAGGCATTCGATTGAATTGATTGGCCCTACCTGAGACAGACGTTGGGAGCATTTGGCTTTCGTGGCAGAATTCTGGGTGCTATTCTGGCTCTTTAAAGGGGACCGACAGCGAAGGTTAGACACCAGGGCATCCCGTTGGAGCAATTAAAGATAAAGAGTGGCACCAGACAGGGTTGCCCCCTGTCGCCCCTGTTATTCGAATTATGCATACACTGGCGACACACTTTATTCGAGCTCGGCTAGTCCCACGAATTCGGGTATACCCGGGTGTATTGAGGTTTGTGACTGTTTTCTGCCCGAGTGCATTGAGTTATTTTCCAGGCAGGGATTGAAGCATTTTATTCCCGCTGGCTGCAATACTGCACAGTATATATATATACTGCATTACAATTCATGAATTTATGCCATCTGGTAGACACGCGAAGCATTGCAGTCTATTAAATCCTAATCATTATCATTTAACAGATCAGCCGCCCGTCAGCCAGGCATGAACCCAGGCTGGGAAGGCAAACGCAACGGGGCTTGTCTGAGGTGAGGAGCGGCGCATTCCAGGTATCTGCCAGGTACATACTGGGTATTTGCTTGAATAAAGTGTGTCGGTGCAGTAGAACCATTGGCAGCACACATCTACCTCAACCCAGATATAACAGGGATTCAAACACAGAAGCAGTCACAGAAAGTGGCCCTGTCTGCAGATGACGTAATCTTGACATTATCAAAACCTCTTTTCTCTCTGCCGAAAGTTTTTAGTCTACTAGGAGAATTTAATAAGATATCAGGATTCAAAATTAACCAAACTAAGTCAGAAGCCCTATGCATTAACCTGCCTAAGGCCACCAAAAAATTGATAGAAATAAATTTTAGCTTTAAATGGCAAGTCTCCGAAATTAAATACCTAGGAATTAACATCACTAAACATTATAAGGCCCTATACAAAGCAAACTACCCCAGACTAATACGGACTCTAAAAGACGAGCTCAGGACGTGGGCAGGATTTGGAATTTCATGGATTGGCAGGATACATAGTATTAAAATGAATCTCCTCCCTAGAATATTATACCTGTTCCAGGCGATCCCGGCTCAGATAGTCAGAGAGGACATTCTTCTTTTACAGTCCACTATGGTGAAATTTGTCTGGGGTAGTAAGAAACCACGGATAAGAATATTATTCTTTCTTCCGGTGACGTCACCGTGAATGGCTGACTAGGTGAAGAGCTCCTGACACCTTCCGAAGAAAACAATCAGATTGAGCACCCCACACGGCTAAAAAATTTCCCAAAAGTGACCAGTATCCCTCCTGAAGGCAAGGAAATGGCAGGCAAACAGCAGAAAAAAGCACAAAACTCAGTCATAAAGTTTTTCCCGCCTGCACAACACCAGATGGAGTCGACCTCCGAGCCCCAAGATGGCGGCGAGGAGCTCAAGCAAGCTGCGGAGGCTGCAATGCTGGGACAATTTGACCCATCCCAACAAGGACTAAATAAAGACTTCTTCGAATCCCTGTTCCTCAGGATGAGAAGGGGTTTTCAAGAAGACCTAGAGATGGCCCTCCAGGGAATCAGATCGGACCTGGGCTCCCTCACTACACGAACCGAGGTCTTAGAGGCCAAAATGGACGCAGCCACGATATCCCACTCCAACGCAGAAGATGATATGGCCAGACTGGGTCACAAAATCGCGGAAGTAAATTGCGCCCTCGAGGATCAAGAAAATCGAGACCGGATACAAAATCTGCACTTCAGGAGTATCCCTGAATCAATGCCGCCAAAATCTCTCCAAGCCTACCTCAAAAAATATTTTTAAATTTGGTTCCTGAGCTTTCTGAACATGACCTCCAGCTCGATAGGGCACACAGAGCCCTGGGACCCAAATCCCCGGATCCGAACCGTCCTAGGGACGTGATTGCGAAATTTCAGGTACATGCCGCGAAGGAAAAGATCATGTCGGCCTCGAGAGGAGTGGGGGACATCCATGTGGACGATTACACTATCCAGGCTCACTGTCACCAAAATAAGGGAGATGAAGCCCCTCACATCTCTCCTAAGAGACCGAGGAGTCAAGTATCGATGGGGCTTCCCCTTCAAATTAATTGTACCCAGGAATGGCAGATATTTTACCATCTCGGACCCTGAAGATTCCAGCGACTTCCTAAAAGCTCTCGGCATAACTCCCCCGCGGGGTGAAGACCGCCCCTCTCACACCATGGCATGGCTAGAATCCACGAAGACTCCAAGAGCATCAGAACATCTCACCAACCAGAAGATCCACTGACCCAAGTGCTACCCAACTACTTACCAGGCGGCTCCTCTTTCCGCTCCTCCACATGAAACACAGAAACCTACTTACCTTCTCGAGTGCGAACCCACTGCTCCTCCCCGTAAGCTGCTAACAGGACACTCCATCTGTGGCTGGCATCGTATCCCCCCCTCTGATCCCCTGTCCCTCCTGAGGAATTGACCCGAGCAAGATTTCCCTTACTATTCAATCCACACCCACCCCCCTCGCCTCACCTCGCCTCACCTCGCCTTACCTGACCTCACCTCGTCCACCCTTACCTCATCGTCCCTCTCTTGGCTGCTGCCGACCTGACCCGTCAGATCCCTCACGATGAGCCGAAGAATGGAATGCTTCCCGCGGGTCCACGCCTCCCTCCACGCTGGCAGAAGCTGAACCGCGATAGATTCGCTACCAGCATACCACATCTGACGACGCACCACGGAGGCCTGAGGAGCTGAAACTGTCTCTGTACGGAGTTGCAGAAAATCCCAGGGCCGCTCCCCCCTGTTAGCTGCTTTCACCAAGCCGCAGCAGCCCGGACACGAACGAACGGAGATTTCCAAGCCCAAAAGACACTAAACCTGCTCGGAATCCCCGAGTAGAGGACTCTCACCCCTCTCCAACAAACTCAGAGGGAAGGTCGTATATTTCCAATCTCCCCCTCTTCCCCCCCCCTGGGTCCACAACTCCTTCCCTCCCCCCCCCCAATTCCACTTACAATAGAGGGCATAAAATAGACCCCTGACCCCAAGCCCAAACTCCTGCGCTCCGGTCCTTTCCCCCCCCCAATTGTTATATCCCTCCAAATGCGCATCAAAAAAGTATAATGTCATGATGAATGTACACTGTTGAAAAACTCTTATAATTGTCCCATTGCAAAGCCACAGATGTACTTCCATCCTCCCCCCTCCCGCGCCCCCTCCACCCCCTCCCCTCCCCCCTTTCCCTTCCTCTCGAGTTCCGCTACCCCATCCCTCCCCTCCCAGGAACCACCTGCAACATAAAGTGTAATGATCTCCCCTAACCCTTACCCTAAAACTCCAGCTCACCTGTATACACCCCTATCCAAATGTTATATCCCCCCAAATGCACATCAAAGGAGTATAATATCATGTTGAATGTACACTGCTAAGTAATTCTCATAATTGTTCCAATGCAATGTTTCTAATGCACTCCCTCCCCCCCTCCTCTCCCCTTCCCTTCCCCCGTCTCCTCCCCCCTCCCCTCCCCCTCCCCCCTCCCCTCCCACTCCCCCCTCCCCTCCCCCCTCCCCTCCCCATCCCCCCATTTCCCGGATATTCGGGTAAAAAGGGCGCATTGAGCTCTCCTCCGCGACTGTATGCACCCCTCTTAGCGTGTGATGACCCCCCCAAACATGCTTCAAGGGGGAAGAATATTATGTTGATTGTATTTTGATGGAAAGGTCTTATATCTGACCTAATGTGTTGCCTCCAAAGCACCCTCCTCCCCCACCCTCCCTCTCCCTCCTCCTCTCAAAATTAAGCACAGCACTAGGTTGAAGATGCACGGTTTCTAAGCTCATACACTAATCCAATTACAATGCACATGAAGAATAATTCCCTAATGTCATCAATTAAAATTATCTCCCTCAATGTGAAAGGCCTCAATCCTGTTAGAAAACGCAAACTAGCTCTCCAAGAACTTAAAAAAACCAAAGGAGACATTGTCTGCATCCAAGAAACCCACTTTAACTCCTCTGAGCCCCCTAATACGTTCAAGAACACATTCCCCCAAGCTTTCTTCGCATCCTCCTCCAATAAGAAAAGAATAGTTGCAGTCCTGATTAGAAACAATGTCCCTTTTGCCCCGACAAAGGTAACACGAGACCCGGAGGGGAGATACTTTATTCTACAGGGCACCCTATCTCCATCATTAATATATACGCCCCTAAAGAAAACCAAGTCCAATTCCTCCAAAACCTACTCGACTCTCTAGATCAGTCATCCTTACCCTCACTACTCGTGGTCGGGGACTTTAACATGGTCCTTTCCCGAGAACATGACAAATCCACATTATCTACAACCCCCATACTGCCCAAACCCAGAAAAAGGCCAAAAAACTCAGAGAAATCTTATACAGTTTCTCCCTCGTGGATATATGGCGGGCCCAGCACCCAGGTCAGAGGGACTACACATTCTTCTCTGCCCCTCATCAGTCTTACTCGCGGATTGACTACTTTCTGGGCACCAAAAATGTTCTCCAGGCATCCTCCCACTCCAACATAGGCCCAATCACATGGTCAGACCATGCCCCGATCAAATTGATCCTTTCGCTGCCCTTTGTAAAAAGCTCCGCATTCAAATGGAAGCTAAACGATACTCTTCTTAACGACCCGAAAATAGTTAAGTCAATCAAACAAAAATTAGCCTCCTTTTTTTAAATAAATAGAGGATCCGTCTCAGCAGCAGCAACGCTTTGGGAAGCTAATAAGGCCACAATTAGAGGGGATCTAATCTCGTTAGACTCCTATAAGAAAAAAAATGAACAAGTTGAGATCAGAACTGAAACAATCCAAGCTCGAAGAGGTAAAGAGGGCGTTAAAATGGACCAACCAGAGGTTCTATGACAGGGGTAACAAGGCAGATAGACTTCTGGCCTCAAAACTTAGAGCATAAAAGCCAAATCCCACATCACAAAGATCCGTACCAAAAACGGTAAAATACACTGGCGACACACTTTATTCGAGCTCGGCTAGTCCCACGAATTCGGGTATACCCGGGTGTATTGAGGTTTGTGACTGTTTTCTGCCCGAGTGCATTGAGGTATTTTCCAAGCAGGGATTGAAGCATTTTATTCCCGCTGGCTGCAATACTGCACAGTATATATATATATACTGTATTACAATTCATGAATTTATGCCATCTGGTAGACACGCGAAGCATTGCAGCCTATTAAATCCTAATCATTATCATTTAACAGATCAGCCGCCCGTCAGCCAGGCATGAACCCAGGCTGGGAAGGCAAACGCAACGGGGCTTGTCAGAGGTGAGGAGCGGCGCATTCCAGGTATCTGCCAGGTACATACTGGGTATTTGCTCGAATAAAGTGTGTCGGTGCAGTATCCTATATATAAAAAGAGATAGCTCAGGAATTCGCGAAATTCTATGAGGATCTCTACAACCGCCACCCCCAAGCCAGGAGCAGGATAGCGCCAAAATTGCCTCGCAATACCTGGCCCAGTGCAACTTAACCTCCCTAACTACAGAGGAGCTTGAGTTTGAACCAAAAAAATCTCACAAGAGAAATTGTCCCTAGCCATAAGCTCTCTAAAACTAGCCAAGACACCAGGCTCAGATGGCTTTTCTAATGCCTATTACAAAACATTTACAACAACTCTCTACCCATACCTATTTGACATGTTCAACTCTTTTTTGGAGGGTGTACCGATCCCTGGCACTATCTCGGCAGCCAACCTTGCTATCATACACAAAGAAGGAAGGGACCTGCTACAATGCGGTAGATACAGACCGATCTCCCTACTTAATACAGACCCCAAACTCTTCAGCAAGATTCTAGCAAACAGGCTAAACCCGATTCTCCCCAAACTTATTCATATAGACCAAGTGGGCTTTGTGTCAGGAAGACCGGCCTCTGACAACACCCGCAAAATCATTGATATTATCGACCATGTGCATCTCAACAAGCTCCAAGTCATGATACTAAGTCTTGACGCTGAAAAGGCATTTAATCGGATCAAATGGTCCTTTCTCGACCAAACTATGCTCAAATTCTGATTCACAGGCCCCTTTCTCGAGGGAGTCCGTGCCCTCTACCAGAACTCCACAGCATATCTTAAACTCCCAGGCGGACAGTTAAATCCAATCCCAGTCAAAAATGGAACCAGACAATGCTGCCCCCTTTCCCCATTACTATTTTCTATCTCAATTGAACCACTAGCGGCCCGAATCAGAGCTGAACCAAGCATCAAAGGTATTCCAATAGCAGATATAGAATATAAAATCTCCCTCTTTGCAGATGACGTTATCCTGTCTCTTGCTGAACCACATATTTCGCTCCCCAACTTACAAAAATTATTGGATCAATTTAGCCAGGTCTCTGATTATAAGATTAACATGGATAAATCTGAAGCGCTTAACCTTTCCCTCCCAGAACCCATATGGAGACTACTGCAGGCAAACTATAAATATAGATGGAACACCTCCTACATTAAGTATCTAGGAATGAAAATAACTAGCTCCTATAAATCCCTGTACCAAACTAACTACCCACCTCTATTCGACCAAATTAAAAGAGACCTAGACTCATGGAATACCCACCAAATTTCTTAGTTTGGGAGAATTGTCTCCTCTAAAATGAATATCCTCCCCCGTTTACTTTATTTTTTCCAAATCCTCCCAGTTCCTGTACTGCTATCAGAATTAAGAAACATACAGTCCCTGTCACGGTTGTGCTCACCACAAACCGGGACCGGACCGTGGGGCTGAGGCTGGGTTATGAAATCACCAACCTTAGACCGCGCAGACTGGTCCGGAGTGCGCAGTTCATAGTCAAACAGGCTGGGTTCAGGACTGGAGATAACAGCATAGTTGTTGGACAAGCCAGAGTCGGGGTAGGAGATATCCGGGTAGTCGTAGTTCATGCAGGGAGTCGGCAACAGGAAATCAAGCTGGTCCTTTTGCATCAGCTCAATCACTGCAGGTCAGGAACGAGGTTTATGCGAGTGGCGTCCACGACCCATGGCGCCGGTCTAGGAGAGGGAAGACTGACCGCAATGGGCACACCGCCAGGCAGCACTAGTAACCCCATGTTACAGCACAAAAGAAGCAGGTCTCTAAGAACCAGGAACTCAGGAACTCAGCATAGCAGCAGCAGGCCTGGAGGAAACTGGAGGAGTACAATGAACTGGAACAAAAACAGAGATACGTAACGAGAGAACAGGGCTTATGGCAGAAACACAGGTAACATCCCATAAGGATCTATGCTCGGCAAGGAAGTGAAGGCAAAGCAGGATATTTAAAGCGACAGTGACCAATCCGGACGAGGGGCATGGCGGAGGCATGTCGAGGAGCTGCTCGTGAGTTGCTGAGAGACCAGGAATTAGTGGAGCACAGCTGAGAGTCTGTAACATCAGTGCCAGAATCCAAGATGGCGACGGCAGAGTTCAAGGTATGCACTGGGCGGCGGCATGGGTAGCGATGGGGGCAGGGGCAGCAGCCACTGCAGTACTGGTAGTGGATGGGAAAAGGAGACTTATCAAACGATGGCGCTCTAAGTAAATTAAAGTGCTAAGGATAGTGATATAGTAGTGATTAAATAATCAAAAAGTGATACTTATACAAACACATAAACAGGTGCTGCTATAACCCGGTAAGGATTGCTCTGTCAGTCCTCGTGGTAGGTAGTAGGGATGATTCTCCGGGAAGCGCAGGAATATGTGGAAGCAAAAGATATATTGATAGTGCAATATTGTATGTGATAAATTCGGAGTAAATTGGCTGATCTATTATAGATGTACTCACAAGCGTGAGAGGGTTAAAGGCACGTAAAGGGATCTTTGAATAATATGGATGTCACACAGCGGTCAGGAAATCAGTCTTAGCCCCATATAGACTCCAAGAGACCTTAAAGAAGAAGACTGGACATAGTGCAGACTGTATACAAAGGATTTTAAAAGGTAAGTGGAATGTATTACACTCACATGATTTCAAAAGTTTAAAAGCTTTTCGGTCACACGCAGTGGATCTCAGCAGCCGGATAGATGGTATCTCTGGTTCCCCTCTTCGCGTAGAGTGACGTTTTCAACATTGGCCGGAACCCCTGGAAGCGGATGACATCACTTCCGGTGCAGCTGGAACGCACCCGTGACACGCACGCCACAGAAGAGGGGAACCAGAGATACCATCTATCCGGCTGCTGAGATCCACTGCGTGTGATCGAAAGGCTTTTAAACTTTTGAAATCATGTGAGTGTAATACCTTCCACTTACCTTTTAAAATCCTTTGTATACAGTCTGCACTATGTCCAGTCTTCTTCTTTAAGGTCTCTTGGAGTCTACAGTATATGGGGCTAAGACTGATTTCCTGACCGCTGTGTAACATCCATATTATTCAAAGATCCCTTTACGTGCCTTTAACCCTCTCACGCTTGTGAGTACATCTATAATAGATCAGCCAATTTACTCCGAATTTATCACATACAATATTGCACTATCAATATACCTTTGCTTCCACATATTCCTGCGCTTCCCGGAGAATCATCCCTAGTACTGGTAGTGGGTAAGGAGGGGTCACGCCGCAAAGGGACATGGCCCCCAATTCCTTACAGTACCCCCCCTTCAGGATCGACCTCAGGACGATCATAACCACTCCTAGAGTTTGGGGACCTGGAACTGTTCCGGAATTGTCAAGGATGGAGAGTAGAGTTGTGGTCCAGAGACTCGTGGGTACTCATTGGTCTCGGAGACATGGAGTTATTCCTAAATTGTTTTAGGCGAGCAGGGGATCCGTAAACCAGCAGTTCATTGGCGAGTACAAACTTAGGATAAGAGAGTGGTGGCACAGACATTTTTGGTACGGGGCTCGCCACGCGAAAGGACTTGTAAATTCAGAGATGTGGAGAAGGAGGCATTTCCAGAATAGAAACAGCAGAGGGGCCCCAGCTGAGTACCCGGTCCCCAGTAATCGTACCAGAGTGCGGGCCAAGAGGCACAGATAATTGTCCGGGTATAATAGGGAGACCCTCCGGACAGGCCAAGTTTTTGCTGACATCAGCAAATGGAAATTTGAGAGGGTCTTCTCCTCCAGAAGTTTTCTGGGTAGTGGTCAGCGAGGGTATAGGGTGGGTGGGTGCATTGCCAGGTATGGTTATAGTAGATGACAAGATGAACAGTAAACCAGGCTTAGGGACCAAAATCTTGAGGTGCGAACTGAGTATTTCCAACACAGAGGACACAGGCACAACAGAAGGTTTCGTGAGGGATAACCATGGGTTCGCTGAGGCAGAGAAGCAATCAGTAGTGGAGCTCCCAAATATTGTAGAACGCTCAGAGAGAGACAGTATAGTCTGTGATCTCAACCTCCCAGAGTCCAAGCCAGAGACAATAGGGAGAGAAACCCCATCGTTAAAGTCATACTGAGGTACTTCAGGGGCCACCACATGGTCAGAGAAAAGGAAACTGCCCTCCCGCACCGGGGATTTGGAGCTCGGCAAGGGTTACTTCGGATATGGCACCAGAGCTCGGGGAAGGTATACAGGGCCTTGCAGAGATTTGAACAACCGCATGAGGCGAATTACGTGCTGCCACGAACTCCAAGGGCATCGTAATTGTTATAGGAGTGGGGGTAGGAACAAGCTCTGGAGCTTTAATATCTGGAACTTGACAATCAGGCAGTGCAGGGGCAGCGGAGGGAGGGAAGCTAGTGTCTGCAGCTGGAGGCTCAGAATCTGTAACAGGGACATCAGGCACACTGGTAGAAGGAGAACTAGCGTCTGAAGCTGATGCCTGGGAATCAGTGATGGGTACTGGGGAAGTTAGAGGGTCAATAAGCGGTAAGTTGGAACCGGGAAAAGTCTTAATAGCAAAAACCTTAGTAGGAAAAAGAGTTTTATCAAAAACTGCAAGGGCCCTAACTGGGGTACTTGTCATGACAAAATCAGAAATAGGTATGTTTACTAGTGCATAAATTCTGATAACGGAACTGCTAGCCAGTGATGTGGGTGTCTGGGTTTCACTAACAAGAAAATCAGATATTGTGGAAAGTGACTTAGGACTAATCATGGAAGTTCTATGTTTGCAGGATATGTGTGAGAAGGTACCCTTTAACACATTGGTTTTAATCTTAGCCCTGAATAACCCAAGGGTTGCTGGAGCACATTTAGATGCAGTGCTAAAGGACAGAGGTTTAGCAAGTGAAGGAAGACAAAATAGCTCAGATTTATACACCTTACATAGCTACATAGTTACATAGTAAATGAGGTTGAAAAAAGACGTACGTCCATCAAGTTCAACCTATGCTAAATTTAGACAACAGATACTTTATCCTATATCTATACTTACTTATTGATCCAGAGGAAGGCAAACAAAAACCCCATTAAGGGGAAAAATTAATTCCTTCCTGACTCCAAGAATTGGCAATCGGATTAATCCCTGGATCAACATCCTTCCCATGTATACTTACTTGGTATATCCCTGTAAATTTGTAATGTAGACAGGGTGGTTTCTGACTGTACTAAGGGGTGACAACAGATACGCTGATCTCTGGAGGGGTTGCTTGGGAAGGAGTGTCTGGGAAATCAGAAAAGACTACAGATTCCATGACAAGGGAACTATGTGCTGAAGCAGGGATCTCAGCACTCTGAGTGACAGACTGGGTCAGCGAAATACCTGGGAGTGGGGATTCTGGGAACAGGCTTAGGGAAAAACCCGGTTCAAGAATACCTTTAACTGGAACCAGTATTTTAGCAGAAGTTTCAGGGGACACGGCAACGGAAACTTGAGCTGAAGCAGGGAGATTATAGTAAAGAAAATCCAACGACTCTGCAAGCTTTGGAGAGTCATTCAGTGCAACCTATGCTGTCAGACTTGGGGATTCATTCTCTGATATGGGGAGCACGCAGAGCTGCCTATCAGGGGTTAAAGCAGAAAAAACCTCAAGGGCAGGAGTTCGGGATTCTGAGTTAGAAAGTGTGGGTAGATTCTCAGACACTAGGGCCGTAGCTTTTGAAATACAAGAAAACTCCACGGGAACCTCACAGACCTGACTGGCAGGGGTTAATGTAGACATATCTTTGGGATTTAAGCAATGGGAGGTGCAATCAGGGCTAGAAATCATGGCAACTTCTACCTTAGGGGGCAGTGATAGTGGGGTGGTTTGGACATTGTTTGGAGAGGGAGGTACCCTCACATGTTTAACAACAGGACTGACAGAACAGGGTTTGTGAATAGTCTATGCGTAGGCAGCAAGTAGAGGTTCACGCTCACTTATTTTCCTGTCAAATTCCAGGAATAATTTAAGGGTGGTGTCTATGGCCTGAACCAGTACCCCAAAATCCCAAGTTTCCAGTCCCGGAGTGGACCTAAGAAGGAGCAGTCGGGAGTACTGGGCTTGAAACATCTTCTTTAACTCTCTACATTCCTGAGATTTAGTCAGTATTTCTTTACGAGTCAGTCTTTCTGCAGGGGTTAATCCTTCGTACATACAAGCAAGATTAGGCGGAGGCAGTTTTTCAAACAGATACTGTTCTTCAAACAGGGACTGGTCCACAGCCTGGGACATAGGTTTAGTTACACATTTACCAACCCCTGCCACGGCGCGGTCCGGTTTTGTGGGGCCGAGCATACTGTCACGGTCGTGCTCGCCACAAACCGGGACCGGACCGCGGGGCTGAGGCTGGGTTATGAAATCACCGACCTTAGACCGCGCAGACTGGTCCAGAGTGCGCAGTTTATAGTCAAACAGGCCGGGTTCAGGACTGGAGATAACAGCATAGTTGTTGGACAAGCCAGAGTCGGGGTAGGAGATATCCGGGTAGTCGTAGTTCAAACAGGGAGTTGGCAACAGGAAATCACGCTGGTCCATTTACATCAGCGCAATTGCTGCAGGTCAGGAACGAGGTTTATGCGAGTGGCGTCCACGACCCATGGCGCCGGTCTAGGAGAGGGAAGACTGACCGCAATGGGCACACCGCCAGGCAGCACTAGTAACCCCATGTTACAGCGCAAAAGAAGCAGGTCTCTAAGAACCAGGAACTCAGGAACTCAGCGTAGCAGCAGCAGGCCTGGAGGAAACTGGACGAGTACAACGAACTGGAACAAAAAAAGAGATACGTAACGAGAGAACAGGGCTTATGGCAGAAACACAGGTAACATCCCATAAGGATCTATGCTCGGCAAGGAAGTGAAGGCAAAGCAGGATATTTAAAGCGACAGTGACCAATCCGGACGAAGGGCATGGCGGAGGCATGTCGAGGAGCTGCTCGTGAGTGGCTGAGAGACCAGGAAGTAGTGGAGCACAGCTGAGAGTCTGTAACATCAGTGCCAGAATCCAAGATGGCGATGGCAGAGTTCAAGGTATGCACTGGGCGGCGGCATGGGTAGCGATGGGGGGCAGGGGCAGCAGCCACTGCAGTACTGGTAGTGGGTAAGGAGGGGTCACGCCGCAAGGGACATGGCCCCCAATTCCTTACAGTACCCCCCCTTCAGGATCGACCTCAGGACGATCATAACCACTCCTAGAGTTGGGGGACCTGGAACTGTTCTGGAATTGTCAAGGATGGAGAGTAGAGTTGTGGTCCAGAGACTCGTGGGCACTCATTGGTCTCGGAGACATGGAGTTATTCCTAAATTGTTTTAGGCGAGCAGGGGATCCGTAAACCAGCAGTTCATTGGCGAGTACAAACTTAGGATAAGAGAGTGGTGGCACAGACATTTTTGGTACGGGGCTCGCCACGCGAAAGGACTTGTAAATTCAGAGATGTGGAGAAGGAGGCATTTCCAGAATAGAACCAGCAGAGGTGCCCCAGCTGGGTACCCGGTCCCCAGTAATCGTACCAGAGTGCGGGCCAAGAGGCACAGATAATTGTCCGGGTATAATAGGGAGACCCTCCGGACAGGCCAAGTTTTTGCTGACATCAGCACATGGAAATTTGAGAGGGTCTTCTCCTCCAGAAGTTTTCTGGGTAGTGGTCAGCGAGGGTATAGGGTGGGTGGGTGCATTGCCAGGTATGGTTATAGTAGATGACAAGATGAACAGTAAACCAAGCTTAGGGACCAAAATCTTGAGGCGCGAACTGAGTATTTCCAACACAGAGGACACAGGCACAACAGAAGGTTCCGTGAGGGATAACCATGGGTTTGCTGAGGCAGAGAAGCAATCAGTAGTGGAGCTCCCAAATATTGTAGAACGGTCAGAGAGAGACAGTATAGTCTGTGATCTCAACCTCCCAGAGTCCAAGCCAGAGACAATAGGGAGAGAAACCCCATTGTTACAGTCATACTGAGGTACTTCAGGGGCCACCACATGGTCAGAGAAAAGGAAACTGCCCTCCCGCACCGGGGATTTGGAGCTCGGCAAGGGTTACTTCGGATATGGCACCAGAGTTCGGGGAAGGTATACAGGGCCTTGCAGAGATTTGAACAACCGCATGAGGTGAATTACATGCTGCCACGAACTCCAAGGGCATCGTAATTGTTATAGGAGTGGGGGTAGGAATAAGCTCTGGAGCTTTAATATCTGGAACTTGACAATCAGGCAGTGCAGGGGCAGCGGAGGGAGGGAAGCTAGTGTCTGGAGCTGGAGGCTCAGAATCTGTAACAGGGACATCAGGCACACTGGTAGAAGGAGAACTAGCGTCTGAAGCTGACGCCTGGGAATCAGTGATGGGTACTGGGGAAGTTAGAGGGTCAATAAGCGGTAAGTTGGAACCGGGAAAAGTCTAAATAGCAGAAACCTTAGTAGGAAAAAGAGTTTTATCAAAAACTGCAAGGGCCCTAACTGGGGTACTTGTCATGACAAAATCAGAAATAGGTATGTTTACTAGTGCAAAAATTCTGATAACGGAACTGCTAGCCAGTGATGTGGGTGTCTGGGTTTCACTAACAAGAAAATCAGATATTGTGGAAAGTGACTTACTGTACTGTAGGACTAATCATGGAAGTTCTATGTTTGCAGGATATGTGTGAGAAGGTACCCTTTAACACAGGGGTTTTAATCTTAGCCCTGAATAACCCAAGGGTTGCTGGAGCACATTTAGATGCAGTGCTAAAGGACAAAGGTTTAGCAAGTGAAGGAAGACAAAATAGCTCAGATTTATACACCTTACATAGCTACATAGTTACATAGTAAATGAGGTTGAAAAAAGACGTACGTCCATCAAGTTCAACCTATGCTAAATTTAGACAACAGATACTTTATCCTATATCTATACTTACTTATTGATCCAGAGGAAGGCAAACAAAAACCCCATTAAGGGGAAAAATTAATTCCTTCCTGACTCCAAGAATTGGCAATCGGATTAATCCCTGGATCAACATCCTTCCCATGTATACTTACTTGGTATATCCCTGTAAATTTGTAATGTAGACAGGGTGGTTTCTGACAGTACTAAGGGGGTGACAACAGATACGCTGATCTCTGGAGGGGTTGCTTGGGAAGGAGTGTCTGGGAAATCAGAAAAGACTACAGATTCCATGACAAGGGAACTATGTGCTGAAGCAGGGATCTCAGCACTCTGAGTGACAGACTGGGTCAGCGAAATACCTGGGAGTGGGGATTCTGGGAACAGGCTTAGGGAAAAACCCGGTTCAAGAATACCTTTAACTGGAACCAGTATTTTAGCAGAAGTTTCAGGGGACACGGCAACGGAAACTTGAGCTGAAGCAGGGAGATTATAGTAAAGAAAATCCAACGACTCTGCAAGCTTTGGAGAGTCATTCAGTGCAACCTATGCTGTCAGACTTGGGGATTCATTCTCTGATATGGGGAGCACGCAGAGCTGCCTATCAGGGGTTAAAGCAGAAAAAACCTCAAGGGCAGGAGTTCGGGATTCTGAGTTAGAAAGTGTGGGTAGATTCTCAGACACTAGGGCCGTAGCTTTTGAAATACAAGAAAACTCCACGGGAACCTCACAGACCTGACTGGCAGGGGTTAATGTAGACATATCTTTGGGATTTAAGCAATGGGAGGTGCAATCAGGGCTAGAAATCATGGCAACTTCTACCTTAGGGGGCAGTGATAGTGGGGTGGTTTGGACATTGTTTGGAGAGGGAGGTACCCTCACATGTTTAACAACAGGACTGACAGAACAGGGTTTGTGAATAGTCTATGCATAGGCAGCAAGTAGAGGTTCACGCTCAATTATTTTCCTGTCAAATTTCAGGAATAATTTAAGGGTGGTGTCTATGGCCTGAAAAGTACCCCAAAATCCCAAGTTTCCAGTCCCGGAGTGGACCTAAGAAGGAGCAGTTGGGAGTACTGGGCTTGAAACATCTTCTTTAAGTCTCTACATTCCTGAGATTTAGTCAGCATTTATTTACGAGTCAGTCTTTCTGCAGGGGTTAATCCTTCGTACATACAAGCAAGATTAGGCGGAGGCAGTTTTTCAAACAGATACTGTTCTTCAAACAGGGACTGGTCCACAGCCTGGGACATAGGTTTAGTTACACATTTACCAACCCCTGCCACGGCGCGGTCCGGTTTTGTGGGGCCGAGCATACTGTCACGGTCGTGCTCGCCACAAACCGGGACCGGACCACGGGGCTGAGGCTGGGTTATGAAATCACCGACCTTAGACCGCGCAGACTTCAGGCCAGGTTCAGGACTGGAGATAACAGCATAGTTGTTGGACAAGCCAGAGTCAGGGTAGGAGATATCCGGGTAGTCGTAGTTCAAACAGGGAGTCGGCAACAGGAAATCACGCTGGTCCTTTTGCGTCAGCGCAATCGCTGCAGGTCAGGAACGAGGTTTATGCGAGTGGCGTCCACGACCCATGGCGCCGGTTTAGGAGAGGGAAGACTGACCGCAATGGGCACACCACCAGGCAGCACTAGTAACCCCGTGTTACAGCGCAAAAGAAGCAGGTCTCTAAGAACCAGGAACTCAGCGTAGCAGCAGCAGGCCTGGAGGCAACTGGACGAGTACAACGAACTGGAACAAAAACAGAGATACGTAACGAGAGAACAGGGCTTATGGCAGAAACACAGGTAACATCCCATAAGGATCTTTGCTCGGCATGGAAGTGAAGGCAAAGCAGGATATTTAAAGCGACAGTGACCAATCCGGACGAGGGGCATGGCGGAGGCGTGTCGAGGAGCTGCTCGTGAGTGGCTGAGAGACCAGGAATTAGTGGAGCACAGCTGAGAGTCTGTAACACAAGTGCCAGAATCCAAGAGGGCGACGGCAGAGTTCAAGGTATGCACTGGGCGGCGGCATGGGTAGCGACGGGGGGCAGGGGCAGCAGCCACTGCAGTACTCGTAGTGGGTAAGGAGGGGTCACGCCGCAAGGGACATGGCCCCCGATTCGTTACATTCCCACATCTTCCGAGAGAAAAGAAGAATTGCCGGCGCCAAATCAGTCCTTAAAATAATAATAACTCCGAATAAAAACCAAACCGTCTCTTGAAAAGTCCAAAAAGTGTCCTTGAACAGATAGGCAGTGAAGGTGTCAACGAACGGCTCACACCAAATGGTAGTGCAATATGTAAAAAAAGAGAAGAAAACAAACAGATAATGGTGCAGTACGCCAAAAAAGTTGACATTAAAACATTAAAAACTCACACATGACAAACATAACACACAATAACAGACAGACACTAGCAAGGCTATAATCCTAACAAAAAGCTATTTATTAACATAGAAATACTGGGTTCCGGAGGATACAGCACTTAAGTCCAGAGGGGTAAAATTGAAACCCTACTTACAGGACAGTGGATGGTAAAAGCAGTAATGCTGAAGATCGCTCAGGTGCTCTTCTCTGATGATAACTGGAGCTCCTTTAGGGATTGCCTCGTGTGGGGGATGGATGTTGAGTTGCACGAAAACTGGAACTTCCGGGTGGATGTGACGTCACACACCACGGTGTTACCAAAATCGCTGCTCTTCTTCCTCTCCTTTCCCCCACAGCCTACACAACTGCTGCCAATATCCTCTACAACCAAACGAACAGTTCTAAAAACAGGATAATCTCCCAACGACGTTTCATGCACATACGTGCACTTCTTCAGGGGTGTGACTTGCCCGGACAATCATCAGTTTATATACACTGCATGGGTGGTTCTAATTGACTACTTTAATAACACGGTGTTATTTTAACCCATCGATTGCCATAGTCAGAGCTAGACAACATCAAAGCTTGCTAAACATACATTGCAGAACATTAAACAGCACATAAAAAAAATTAAACATTAAAACATTTAAAATTGAATCTTAAAATAATAAATAATGGGGCTGACAGAAAATGAACATAATACAGTATATCATATTATAAAAAGGCTTTTAATTCGAAGTCTATGTTCAGCCCTCTAGGGGACAGTGTTTTTAGTTCATAAATCCAGTATGCTTCACGCATACTGGCCTGTTTTAATCTACTCCCACCTCTTAGACTGGGCTGAACCACTTCAATGGCCTGGCAGTTCAAACCTTTAGGATTTTTGTTATAGCACAAAAGAAAATGATGGGAGACACTATGTGTGACCAATCCTTTCTTGATATTATAAACATGCTCATAGATACGTCTCTGGAAGGTTCTCCCAGTTCTGCCAATATACTGCAAGCCACAAGGGCATTGAAGCAAGTATATTACAAAGGTGGAATGGAAATTAAGAAATGTCTTAATGGGATAGCTTCCAGAGGTTACATTAGATGTAAAATGTTTAGCATTCATACTATAGGAGCAAGCCACACATTTCGCATAAGTGAAAAATCCTTTAGGACCCCCTATCTGTTTCTGTTGCTTAACTGGACACTCGGGGCTAATTTAGATTTTAAATTATTAGCCTTAGAGAATATAATTTGTGGTTTTTCTGGGAGAATGTCCACCAATATATCATCTTTTAACAAGATGGGCCAATATTTGTTTATAATCTGTTTTATTTTAGGGGCCATCTCGTTGTACTGGGTAATAAAAGCAACTTTATTATTACATTTTTTTGTTGTGTCTTTTTTCTTATTATTATATTTGAGTAAAGTATCTCTTTCTATTTTAGTAACTTGTTCGAATGCCTCATCTAAGAGACTCTCTGGATATTTTCTCTCAAGAAATTTACTTTATAGGTCTTTTGCCTGCATTTTAAAAGTCTCATCCTCAGAGCAGTTGCGCTTAAGGCGCACTAGCTGACCCTTAGGGATATTACGTAGCCATTGTGGGTTGTGCCGACTATCTGCACGTACATAATTATTAGCTTGTACTGGCTTGAAAAAAGTCCTGGTGTGAAGTGTATTCTGATCAATATAAATGTGTAAATCTAAAAAATCAATGTGCTCAGTGCTGTGATTGCAAGTAAATTTAAGGTTGTGATGATTACAATTTAAATAAGTGCAAAAGGCATCCAGTGAGGCTTGACTGCCTGACCAAATAAAAAACACATCATCAATGTAGCGCCACCAGAGCACCAGGCCCGCTCCTAGAGGACAGTTGTTCCAAATGAATTCCTCCTCCCAACTGCTTTCCAAACTCTGAACAGCCTCTTTCTCTTGAACATTAAAATTATCATGCCTAATTTTATATGTTCGACACAAATTCTCCAGATCCGTATTAACCATCTCCACAAAGGAACTTACCAGATGTCCCTGCGAACATTTAGGGTAAAAGGTAGATGGTTTCCTGAAGTTCCTATGTGGAGGTTTTTCTATACTACGAACCTCTCTCGGTGGATCTGTTTGGTTTGATATGGCATCCCTTGCAAAATATTTCTTTAGGGCTAATTTGCGGGCAAATTTATAGACATCTATGAATAGATTAAAACTGTTAGGCCCGCAGACCGGAGCAAATGTTAAACCCTTACTCAATACCTTTTTTTCAATATTTGGCAGTGAATACTGGCTAATATTGAATATATTCGGAAATTCTTTCTTTTTCTTTATTCGATTTCTACTAACACCTCCTCTTCTCCCTCTGACCCTGTCTTTCTTTTCTTGTAGTTGGAAGGAGGTCGGGGTTCTAATGGTAGTTTTACTATTTCCACTTCTGGGAATATGTGTTCTCTCTCCTTCCTCCATTCTAAAAAAGAAAAATTGGGTTTAGTAGCCGGTGTGGGGAGTGGAGTGTAGGAAATGCTGTCTGCATCGCTCTCGGACCCTATGTCTGACAGCAACGTGTATCTGTTGCTGACCGCAATGGGCGCCGACTGAGGTAATACCAATGCATCATAGCGTTCCTTTGCTCTCTTTTGTTGCAAATAGAGATTCTTGTCATGCAAAGGTAATTTGGCAGGTGCTAATGGTGTAGGAGCCAATATATTGCTATTGGGTTTCTTTGGGCCATTCCTCATTTCTTTGTGTATAAATTTGCTCCTAACAGCTCTAGAGTCCTTAATTCCTGCATGTGGAATGGAATTCTTTTGTTCTACTGTTTTTGTATTACTTTCTTTAGATTTTTTAGCCCAATCTCTTTGACAGCCCGTATCATAGTCCTGTTTGTCTCTAAAAAAACTTTTGTTGTTTAGTTTGAACTATTTCAAGTTCTGCCTGGTCCAACCTTTTTTTAATAGTTGGTTCTAATAAAAGTAGATCGTTGTTATCTTTATACGGATCTAGCTGGATTTTCATCTCTAAAATCTGATCATCCAATTCGGTAAGGGTCTTTCTTCGCTGATGTACCGATAGTTTCATGAGAGCAAATGAGCACTGATCAAGTATCTCATTCCACTCTTTCATGAAAGTATATTATGTGCATCTGCAGTGGGTTTTTTGCGAACTCTAAGGCCCCTTGGAATGCGGTGGTTCTCCAAATACTTGCTCAGTGTGGTAGCCCCCCACCATTGTTTGCTTTCTAGCATAAGGGTTTTCTCCAACCGAGCAAGTATTGGATGAAAATCGTCGGCCGCATTTTCAACAAATTGAACAGAATTGGGATCACTAAAAATATGGTCAACATTGACATTTCTACGAGATCTCAGATGAAATAAAGAACTCATAGCAAATTAGTATCTTGGCATACTGTACAAATGAATGACAATAATATGTGAAGCAGCTAACACCAAATTGTACAAAAAACAAACTAAAGAAAAAAGACGGTGCAAAACAGCGCTAAAAAAATAATAATAACACAATACTTGAAATAAATATTGCAGGCAGCCTGGCAAATACTGACTGTACAGTCAGAAAATGAACCACAGAGAAAACAAAGAATTGCCGGTGCCAAATCAGTCCTTTAAATAATAATAACTCCGAATAAAAACCAAACCGAAGAAGAGCAGCGATTTCGGTAACACCGCGGTGTGTGACGTCACATCCACCCGGAAGTTCCGGTTTTCGTGCAACTCAACATCCATCCCCCACACGAGGCAATCCCTTAAGGAGCTCCAGTTAGCATCAGAGAAGAGCACCTGAGCGATCTTCAGCTTTACTGCTTTTACCATCCACTGTCTTGTAAGTACTGTAGGGTTTCAATTTTACCCCTCTGGGCTTAAGTGCTGTATCCTCTGGAACCCAGTATTTCTATGTTAATAAATAGCTTTTTGTTAGGATTATAGCCTTGCTAGTGTCTGTCTGTTATTGTGTGTTATGTTTGTCATGTGTGAGTTTTTAATGTTTTAATGTCAACTTTTTTGGCGTACTGCACCATTATCTGTTTGTTTTCTTCTCTTTTTTACATATTGCACTACCATTTGGTGTGAGCCGCTCGTTGACCCCTTCACTGCCTATCTGTGCAAGGACACGTTTGGGACTTTTCAAGAGACGGTTTGGTTTTTATTCGGAGTTATTATTATTTAAAGGACTGATTTGGCGCCGGCAATTCTTTCTTTTCTCTGTGGTTCATTTTCTGACTGTACAGTCAGTATTTGCCAGGCTGCCTGCAATATTTATTTCAAGTATTGTTGTTATTATTATTTTTTTTGCGCTGTTTTGCACCGTCTTTTTTCGTTAGTTTGTGTTTTGTACAATTTGGTGTTAGCTGCTTCATTCATTCATTCATTTGTATGCCAAGATACTAATTTGCTATGAGTTCTTTATTTCATCTGAGATCTCGTAGAAATGTCAATGTTGACCATATTTTTAGTGATAAGCAAAGAAAAAAAAGGAAAGCTCCCTAATAGCCGCACAAGAGAACACCTATACCTATGTTAAAAATTACTATTTATTAATAAATGATTAAAATATATTTATATTTATTGCAGCAAAAAGCTAACGTGAACCAAAGTGATTAAAATAAATTAAAAAACGGAGGAGGTAACTGTATGCCTAATTCAAACTAACAGTGTATGCTAGGAATAACTATTTTAGAATGTCCCACTGCTATATAATTATACTAACAGTGGTAGTTATACCAATACAGTTCTATATAGTTTGAGGACTACACCTAAATGGAGAGTATAGCTTAATGTAGTGTGTGTGCTCAGATTAATATATTTGTTGAGCCAGCTAATGCTAGTATACGGATATATACACACACATATGTACCAGACCAACGGGTTCAAAGGTAAATGAACCTAGAGGTCTGTTATGTTTAGCAGAACAGCTATTTCAAGATCACAAAGTATGTGTCTTGTACTCAGAACCATGACAAATAGGAAAGTAGTCAGAGTGTTGTGCTTCCTTTAGAAGGCTCCGAAACACTCTAACTGAGAGAAGGCAACAGTCCTCTCCGATATAGCCAGCGCACTAGGTGGTGACTCTTAGCAGGCTAAGCGTCACCACCTAGTGCGCTGGCTATATCGGAGAGGACTGTTGCCTTCTCTCAGTTAGAGTGTTTCGGAGCCTTCTAAAGGAAGCACAACACTCTGACTACTTTCCTATTTGTCATGGTTCTGAGTACAAGACACATACTTTGTGATCTTGAAATAGCTGTTCTGCTAAACATAACAGACCTCTAGGTTCATTTACCTTTGAACCCGTTGGTCTGGTACATATGTGTGTGTATACTGTATATCCGTATACTAGCATTAGCTGCTCAACAAATATATTAATCTGAGCACACACACTACATTAAGCTATACTCTCCATTTAGGTGTAGTCCTCAAACTATATAGAACTGTATTGGTATAACTACCACTGTTAGTATAATTATATAGCAGTGGGACATTCTAAAATAGTTATTCCTAGCATACCCTGTTAGTTTGAATTAGGCATACAGTTACCTCCTCCGTTTTTTAATTTATTTTAATCACTTTGGTTCACGTTAGCTTTTTGCTGCAATAAATATAAATATATTTTAATCATTTATTAATAAATAGTAATTTTTAACATAGGTATAGGTGTTCTCTTGTGCGGCTATTAGGGAGCTTTCCTTTTTTTTCTTTGCTTATCATTAACCCCATCCCTGCCAGCACCACCTCCGCACTCTTATTGCAGTTTTTGTTCCGTCACCACACATTCACAATTTATTGGTTCCCCATATTTCCATTGGTGTAGTGCAAGGCGCACAACTTGACCTTTTTAGGCCATTCTATCTTCCATATTTTTAGTGATCCCAATTCTGTTCAATTTGTTGAAAATGCGGCAGAGGATTTTCATCCAATACTTGCTCGGTTGGAGAAAACCCTTATGCTCGAAAGAAAACAATGGTGTGAGGCTACCACACTGAGCAAGTATTTGGAGAACCACCGCATTCCAAGGGGCCTTAGAGTTCGCAAAAAACCCACTGCAGATGCACATAATGATACTTTCATGAAAGAGTAGAATGAGATACTTGATCAGTGCTCATTTGCTCTCATGAAATTATCGGTACATCAGCGAAGAAAGACCCTTACCGAATTGGATGATCAGATTTTAGAGATGAAAATCCAGCTAAATCCGTATAAAGATAACAACGATCTACTTTTATTAGAACCAACTGTTAATAAAAGGTTGGACCAGGCAGAACTTGAAATAGTTCAAACTAAACAACAAAAGTTTTTTAGAGACAAACAGGACTATGATACGGGCTGTCAAAGAGATTGGGCTAAAAAATCTAAAGAAAGTAATACAAAAACAGTAGAACAAAAGAATTCCATTCCACATGCAGGAATTAAGGACTCTAGAGCTGTTAGGAGCAAATTTATACACAAAGAAATGAGGAATGGCCCAAAGAAACCCAATAGCAATATATTGGCTCCTACACCATTAGCACCTGCCAAATTACCTTTGCATGACAAGACTCTCTATTTGCAACAAAAGAGAGCAAAGGAACGCTATGATGCATTGGTATTACCTCAGTCGGCACCCATTGCGGTCAGCAACAGATACACGTTGCTGTCAGACATAGAGTCCGAGAGCGATGCAGAGAGCATTTCCTACACTCCACTCCCCACACCGGCTACTAAACCCAATTTTTCTTTTTTAGAATGGATGAAGGAGAGAGAACACATATTCCCAGAAGTGGAAATAGTAAAACTACCATTAGAACCCCGACCTCCTTCCAACTACAAGAAAAGAAAGACAGGGTCAGAGGGAGAAGAGGAGGTGTTAGTAGAAATCGAATAAAGAAAAAGAAAGAATTTCCGAATATATTCAATATTAGCCAGTATTCACTGTCAAATATAAAGTGTAATAATAAAGTTGCTTTTATTACCCAGTACAACGAGATGGCCCCTAAAATAAAACAGATTATAAACAAATATTGGCCCATCTTGTTAAAAGATGATATATTGGTGGACATTCTCCCAGAAAAACCCCAAATTATATTCTCTAAGTCTAATAATTTAAAATCTAAATTAGCCCTGAGTCTCCAGTTAAGCAACAGAAACAGATAGGGGGTCCTAAAGGATTTTTCACTTATGCGAAATGTGTGGCTTGCTCCTATAGTATGAAGGCTAAAAAATTTACATCTAATAAAACCTCTGGAAGCTATCCCATTAAGACATTTATTAATTGCCATTCCACCTTTGTTATATACAGTACTTGCTTCAATGCCCTTGTGGCTTGCAGTATATTGGCAGAACTGGGAGAACCTTCCAGAGACGTATCTATGAGCATGTTTATAACATCAAGAAAGGATTGGTCACACATAGTGGTGAAGCATACTGGATTTATGAACTAAAAACACTGTCCCCTAGAGGGCTGAACATAGACTTCGAATTAAAAGCCTTTTTATAATATGATATATTATGTTCATTTTCTGTCAGCCCCATTATTTATTATTTTAAGATTCAATTTTAAATGTTTTAATGTTTTAATTTTTTATGTGCTGTTTAATGTTCTGCAATGTATGTTTAGCAAGCTTTGATGTTGTCTAGCTCTGACTATGGCAATCGATGGGTTAAAATAACACCGTGTTATCTAATTAGTCAATTAGAACCACCCATGCAGTGTATATAAACTGCTGATTGTCCGGGCAAGTCACACCCCTGAAGAAGTGCACGTATGTGCATGAAACGTCGTTGGGAGATTATCCTGTTTTTAGAGCTGTTCGTTTGGTTGTGGAGGATATTGGCAGCAGTTGTGTAGGCTGTGGGGGAATGGAGAGGAAGAAGAGCAGCGATTTCGGTAACACCGCGTTGTGTGACGTCACATCCACCCGGAAGTTCCGGTTTTCGTGCAACTCAACATCCATCCCCCACACTAGGCAATCCCTAAAGGAGCTCCAGTTATCATCAGAGAAGAGCACCTGAGCGATCTTCAGCTTTACTGCTTTTACCATCCACTGTCCTGTAAGTAGGGTTTCAATTTTACCCCTCTGGACTTAAGTGCTGTATCCTCCGGAACCTGGTATTTCTATGTTAATAAATAGCTTTTTGTTAGGATTATTGCCTTGCTAGTGTCTGTCTGTTATGTGTGTTATGTTTGTTATGTGTGAGTTTTTAATGTTTTAATATCAACTTTTTTGGCGTACTGCACCATTATCTGTTTGTTTTCTTCTCTTTTTTACATATTGCACTACCATTTGGTGTGAGCCGTTCGTTGACCCCTTCACTGCCTATCTGTTCAAGGACACTTTTGGGACTTTTCAAGAGACGCTTTGTTTTTTATTCGGAGTAATTATTTTTTAAAGCACTGATTTGACGCTGTCAATTCTTTCTTTTCTCTGTGGTTCATTTTCTGACTTTACAGTCAGTATTTGCCAGGATGCCTGCAATATTTATTTCAAGTATTGTTGTTATAATTATTTTTTTAGCGCTGTTTTGCACCGTCTTTTTTCGTTAGTCCCACATCCTCCACTTTATCTGGAAACAGCGCAAACCCAGAGTCCCGAGATCGGTCTTGTTATCCCCGAAGACAAGAGGTGGTCTGGGGGCGCCTGACGTGGTCAGATACTACCAAGCAGCTCAACTACGGCAGGCGGTGGTCTGGAATAATTCCCTGACTTCCAACTGCTGGCTGGCAATAGAATCTCACCACGCATCTCCCACCCCTCTTCCAGTAATCCTGTGGTCCCAGGCATATAAAGATAAGAAACCTCAGAAATTCGAACTTGGAGAAATGAGATGCACATTGTGCACTTGGATCAAAAACAAAGGGAAATATGGCCTATCTTCATCCCCCTCCCAACTAACCCCCCATCTTCGGAAACCCAGAATTCCCGCCTGTGTGCTCCCGTAACCAATTTGGTCAATTTCAGGACCTAGACATTAGAATGGTTGCTGACTTGCTGAAGAATGAGGAAGTTATGTCCTTCCAGGAGCTCAAGAATAAATACTCCTCCCCCGACCTTCATATCTTTAAATTCCTTTAAATAAGGCATTTTCTTCGAGCCCTATCCCAAAACTCTAAATTCCCCCCACGGACCAGATTCGAATCACTCTGCTTAAAAGGAGAATACCAGAGAGGATTAATCTCCGAGATTTACAGAGTGATCGAGGCTACCCTCCCCCTCCCCCCGTCCCACTCCTACATGCAAAAGTGAAACGCTGACCTAAACCTGCAAATGGACCTTGAGGACTGGGAGGATGTCTGGGAAGCAGCCACCAAAACTTCGATTTGCTTCATAACAAAAGAAAATATCTATAAAATCCTATTTCAGTGGTACCTAAACCCGAGTAGACTGAGCCAGATCTTCCCGGCACACCAGATTTGTGCTGGAGGGGATGTGGTCAAAGGGGTGACATGGCCCATATTTGGTGGTCATGCCCGGAGATCCAGAAGTTCTGGACCAGAGTCCAGAGACTCCTATATGAAACCATAGGAATGGAAGTTCCCTTGGACCCTCTGACCTATGTGCTAGGAAAGCCACTAGAGAACCTCACCACACCACTGTCCAGACTGATCTCTGCTATCCTAACAGCAGTTACAGTAGGTGTTCAATCGCGGCAGCTTGAAACCAAACAAAGGCTCCCTCTAGGAGAACAGCGGTAAACAGAATAGACACGGTTATGAATATGGAAAGGCTGACAGCCATGCTAAAACAGAAAATGCCCCAATTCTATAATACCTGGGAACTATGGCCTGGATCGGGAGCCCCGTCTCTCCTACAGATCCTGGCCCAGAACTGACCCTTTGGAGGTGCGGGGGATCGGAGACCCCTCAAACCCCAAACCCCTATTATCATCCTCCTCCACCCCCTCCTCCCTTCTCTCTCTTTGTGTCATTCCCACCTATCCCCTGCTCTTCGTCCCCCCCTCTTTCCACTTTAAAAACAGAAAAAGGCTTATTGGAATGTCTCATATTTATCACAGTCATGTGCCTATGACTTCTATGCCAACTATCTACTGTTATCATTTCCTGTAATTTTTTCTTTTCTGTGCAACCTTCCAATAAAGGAAAAAGATTGGTAAAAAAAAAAAAGAATATTATTCTCAAACGCCCCGCCCTAAGAGGAGGATTAGCAGTACCTTGCTTGTTATCGTATTTTCTAGCGGAACAATTATGTCAAGTTGTACAATGGCACTGTCACCCCAGCCTCCAAAGGTGGGTTGAATTAGGGGAAGACTGCTGTGCCCCTGTCACTTTACAGGACCAAATTTGGCTTCCAAAACGGGTGTTTAAAACCGCCAAGTAGCCACTTTCCACCATGAACAGCTCCCTGACGATCTGGGAGGCCACCAAATATCGATATGCTCTGACAAACAGGCATACTCTCATGACTCCCTTTGTGGGTAACCCTGATTTCGCTCCGGGCCTGAAAAGCAATAACTTTGCAATCTGGAAACAAAAAGGCCTCAGTTGGCTATTACATCTGTAAGGAAGGAAAATGATAAAAAAACCTTTGAACAAATCAAATCTGAGAAAGAGATACCAAACCCTGAGTTTTTTAAATACCTCAAGATCAGAGCGTTCTACACAAAACTTCCAATTCGGCCTAAGAGAACTAATTTTGAACAGCTCTATTCTAGGAGTACAGATACAACGGGACTCACATCTAGGATATACAAGGAGGTAGTGTGTGCATCAAATGACAATGACAACAGACTTAGTTACCAACGACGCTGGGAAATAGACTTTGGTGAGACACTAGAAGATGAAGACTGGGATTCTATTTTACTGGCAGTAGGTAAGAGTCCCATTTGCACCGCATTACGGGAGAATGCATATAAGGTCCTAATGCGGTGGTATCTGACCCCAACAAGATTGGCTAGGTTTGTCAATAGCTACTCCCCATTGTGTCCTAAACAATGTGGAGAACAGGCAGACTTGTTGCATATGCTGTGGAGCTGCACCAAAGTGGCCCGATTTGGGAAGAAATTCGGATCTGGCTGCAGATTATTCTTGGCATCTCGGTTCCCTTTGATCCCTGGCTGTTCCTGCTTGGTAGGCGCACTCAGGGACTAAACAGATCAGAACACAAATTAGTTGCACATTTTGCAACAGCCACACGGTGTGAGCTCGCAGCACTATGGAAGCAACCAGAGATACCCGTGATCCCTAAAATTAGAAACAGAATTTGGTATGTTTGTCAGATGGGACAGTTGACAAGTCTGGTCAACGACACCGGCACAAAATTCCTCAAAATATGGTCCCCGTGGTTGGACAATTCAGACATCCCTGGGGTAGATACTGCCAATATCCTGCAGTGATAGGTAAATGTGCATTCTCCTCTGACAAACCAGTTTTGACAAAGGACGATAGGGTAGACAGTTAAGATAAGATGAACAGGACGCGATAGAGCCATACCTGGACCTGAGGAGACAACAGTTGCGATGACAACAGAGCACTGTTACGAGAAGAGAAAGGCGGAATCCATCTACGCCTGCAATCCCCCTATCCCCCCCACCTTCTGTAGTACATGTCAGAGTATGTCGGTGTTACCCCCCAGTGAGTCAAGTTGTTTTCGTATGTTGTGTCCTGTCTTATTTGTTTTGGTAATTGATTGTATGGAAAACTGTGAAAACGGGATATTTGGTAACACCAAAATATGATAATGGGTTGGAAGATTGTTTACTTTCTGTACCAGATACCCAATAAAAATTTGATGTGGAAAAAAAAAAGAATTCTGATAGTTGGGATTCTGACAGTTAAGGGGACTGTTAGTTGAAAGCTGGATACTGAAGGGGTAGGGTGTGAGTGTGCAGGTGCCTGTGGCATCTGCACTAGGCCAGATACCCCTGATAGGCCCCAGCTAGGCCCAACTCCCCTCAGTTTGTGGCTGCTACAGGTACAAGCATATAGATAGAGAATCTGCCCCTGCAGCTTGTAGTTAGGGACACAGACAGGACACAGCGGCATCCTGGCTCTTGGTGGTCTGGGACCAGACCACCCCGACGGAAGAGACTGTCCTTGAGGTGGACATCCCACGCAGATCATCGTTGGGTCCGTGAACCCCATCGCAGGACACAGCTCGCCCGGGTGCTGACGCACCCGGCAGGTACCCCATGTACAAGTGCACCAATATACACTATAGTGGCAGCGCTGACCACATATAAGGGTGAGGGGTTATATCCTTGTGGACAATAGAGTGGTTGAGTGCCTGAGGGCCCCATCAGATACTCTGGGGACTGTGAACAAGTGTGTGGGACACTGGGCGAGTGGTTAGGGCCGTGAGAGGCCTGGTGGGTAGGCTGTAACCAGTAGCCATATTATCGTTCTGTAGTAAAGTGGTTATTTTATGTTTTACCCATTGTGTGTGGTTATTGTATAAGTATATGTATATAGGTCCTGTAACGGGTAATTCCACACAGTAGAATCCGTTACAGGTGGAGGCGCTGAAGAACACCGTACCAGTTATACTCCAGGCTCCCTGCAGTGGAGGCTCAGACCTCCTGTGAGCCACAAGTATTGCACCACACACACCGTAAACACACATTCTTCAAGGGGGTGGGGGAAAGTGCGCTACATAAATAAAAAATAATACAGTAGAGTCCTGGTTATCTGACCTAAAACGGGACCAATACCGTGTCGGATAACTAATAATGTTGGATAATATGGAAAGTATTATCCGATATTTGCACCCCCACCCCCGCTCACTTACAAGTCTTGGTGGCGGTGGCACAGTGGGAGCAGAGCGGCACAGGAGTCAGGGTGTGGATCAGCAGTAAAATATGATGTAAACGGAGGGAAGACATTGAGACAGCGAGCGGAGGTGGCTTGGCTCTGGCAGGCGAAGACATCCGATCGGAGCAGGAGTACAGGAGACAGCAGGGGAGGTACACTCTGTAACACCGGAAGTTGACTGGCGTCTGACTTCCGGAGCCTGACTTTCGGCACTTTACATCTGGCACCAGAGTTACAGCGCATACCTCCCCTGCTGTCTCCTCTGCTCCTGCTCTGATTGTATGTCTTTGCCTGCCACAGCCAAGCCACTGCCACCCGCTGTCTCAAAGTCTTCCCTCCGCTGACATCGTCTTCTACTGCTGCTCTGCTCCCTAATAATATTTTATATTAATGCGCTCCTAGGACCTTTGCGCCCTAGGCGACTGCCTAGATTTGCCTAATGGACCGGCCAGCCCTGCATCCCAGGCCTAGACAGATGTCTCTGCGCTTACCCCTGTCAGTGGGTCTGATGATAAATGTTTGTATGTTGTAAGTGCTACATTGTATAAGCGTTATGCTTCTGTCTTCCCCGAATTGAATTTGCAGCAGTTTGTAGTGAGAGCTGAATGTGTTCCTGTGAAATTTCGATACGACCATATACAGTACAATAACCAAATACTTTCTGTCAGTGTTTCACACTTTGAGACCAATTGTCAAAAGTATCCTGATCTCTGAAAAAGTACTACAATGATTCATTTATATATTAACATTTTATTTACCCTTCTTAATAGTCAGAGGATTAAATGAGCGAAATCATAAAACAACAAAATTAAATGTTTTTAGCAGCTCATGTTGTTGAAATTTGAAACACACACAGCTTTACTCTGTCCTCTGACTCTTCTCTGTGTCTCTCTGCCCAAGTAATGCAGCCAATTTAAAAACCCTAACAAATTGCTGCAGCTGGGTTTTCTGCTAGACCTTGGGTAACTTAGCAAATGAGCCTTTGAGATCACAACCCTAGTAGAGTTTCAGGCTCCTCTGTGCCTATTTTATACCGATAGAGAGGGATTTAACCATGTGAGAAATGAACAGATGCAGGCACATGCATTAATCACACTGATCCTTTGGAAGCCATGATTATTTACAGTAAAGAAAAATACCACTTGTTATTCATTTCCATGCCTCAGACAGGGCTACAACCCTGTCTTTCTCCTTTATTGATCAGCAAATAATCCTTCCACTGCAGCCATGGATTCTGGGAAATGGCATGCAAATGAGCATAGTGTGTCACTCTTGACTTCTTATCCATTTTAACATGAAACCCTATAAACTTATGCCTGCTGTATTAAATAGCTTTTCAGCACAGCCCGGGTTAAAGAAGTGCATTGCCAGTAAACCTTCTCGCAGACACCTGTTTTGACCTTTCATTGGGTCTCATCAGTGAAAAGTTGGTTGCTAGCTATGTGATATGAAGCTGAAACGTGGGTATAACCAGACATTAAAAAAGTTATGGTGGGTAAAAAGTGACAAAAATCTACTTCTTTTTACTTCTTGAAGTAAAGAGTGACTCACTGTGCTCATTTGCATGCCATTACCCAGAATCCCTGTCTTTAGTGAATGCACTGTTTGCTAAACGATGATTGAGAAAGACAGAGTTGCAGATATGTAAATGCACAACAAGTGGAGCTTTTTATTTACTGTACCTTGGAGGGTTTTTGTGACTTTTTTTAATCTACCATAACTTTTAAAATGTATGATTGTTTATTAAATCCACAGATGAGGACATTATGAATGAAAGGATACTGAATCTAAATTTATTTGACAGTTTATACATCTGCATTTTTTTCTGAAATGAAATATGTTTGTTCCA